>NW_025533477.1:1077500-1195000 GCF_020615455.1 Coregonus clupeaformis
GTAGAGAGGGGGGCGGGGTGAGGTACAGAGTCCTGAGTCCACAAGGTCAGTCTCCCTCTGTTTTCCTATGATTCAGATCTGTTAGTTTTGGCTGCCCTGGACTTCACTCCACCCTAACATCAACACCACTCAACAGGCCCTTTGATGACAAAGAACATGTATTTATCTTAGTAACTATTTCTTACTGTTTGTCTTTTTATAGACTGATTAAGCTAATGAACTGTGCTGCCTAATCATGATGCAAGGCTCCCAGGTTAGGATTTCAATACACCTGATATTGAGGACTGTTTTATGTAGTTGTCTTACCTACCTTAGTTGAATGCACTGACTCTAACCTGTCAACTATCTCTTCCTCTCTCCTCTTACGTCTGTCCTTCAGTCAGCCCCCCTCTCCCCCTCTCTCTCCCTCTTCCTCCCTCTTCCTCCCTCTACCGTAATGACATCAGCCAGTGACACGTGTGGGAATCTTCAGTGGCCCCCCTCCCGGCTCTAACTCCCTGGCCCGGGACACTGAGACCCTGACTGCTGAGTGACCAGGGCTATTTTAGGATCCTGTAACCATGGGAGCTTCCTTCCCAGAGTGGTTCTAAGATCCCTCAGGATCCCTCTACTTACTTACTACATTACTCACAACAAACAGCTGAAGTTACAGAACAGCCAACAGTAACAGAGATGTTCTACTTCACCACAATCAGCTGAAGTTACAGAACAGCCACAGTAACAGAGATGTTCTACTTCACCACAAACAGCTGAAGTTACAGAACAGCCACAGTAACAGAGATGTTCTACTTCACCACAATCAGCTGAAGTTACAGAACAGCCACAGTAACAGAGATGTTCTACTTCACGACAAACAGCTGAAGTTACAGAACAGCCACAGTAACAGAGATGTTCTACTTTATTTATTTACTTATGTAACCATCTATCTGATTCACTGACATTAAATACATGAATACATGACCACCTAAGCAGAGAGACTAGAGAAGCAGAAATGAAGTAGAAAACTAATCTTGGCTACTAACCTAATCTCTAACACCCTGGCTCAACATACGAGAGTCCCCCGAGCCAGGGCGTGACACCTAATCTCTAAATTATTTTCAACAAGCAGCTGTTGGCTACTAATCTTGTGACCTGACCAAGAAAAACTCCTGGCCCTAACTAGAGGATAATATATTGATCCACAGCCCTAACTAGAGGATCACTCCTCACCCCTCAACCCACCTATTCCTCACCTGTCACCCACACCTCACTGTGTCCCAAATGGCACCCTATTCCCTACCTATTGGCCCTGGTCAAAAGTAGTGCACTATATAGGGAGTAGGGTGCACTTGAAGAGGAGACAAAAGAAGACACTGGTCTTTACTTTAGACAGAGAGCGGGAAAACCGCTGCAGAGCTGGAATGTGGAATGTCCGACGAGGAAGTTCACTTCAGGATGAGAGGGAACAGGGAAGTCTGCAATGACATCCTATGTACTACTTCTGACCAGAGCCACTATGTAGGGAAAAGGGTACGAGAGCCAAAGGGCACTATGAAGTGAATAGGGTACGAGAGCCAAAGGGCACTATGAAGTGAATAGGGTACGAGAGCCAAAGGGCACTATGAAGTGAATAGGGTACGAGAGCCAAAGGGCACTATGAAGTGAATAGGGTGTCATTTCGAATGTGACCTCGGGCCCTGTGACCTCGGGCCCTGTGACCTCGGGCCCTGTGACCTCGGGCCCTGTGACCTCGGGCCCTGTGCCACTGCACTGGACTGTGGACTGTGGCACTTGCAACTCCAGGATTGTTGGTTCAACTCCTGCCGTGACCACCCCATACAACAATATATCACACGTAGCTTTGGATAAAAGTGTCTGCTAAATAAGGAGGCTTCCTTCCTTCTGTTGGTGTGAGGCATTATGGGTAATGAGTTTAGAGTTTAAAGGAGTGGCAACATGCTGCTGTTTCCAGGGCGACGGAGGGAGAGTCATGAGGTACGGATGTTCCAACATACATTAGAGTTTGTCACGGTAAACCCAAACTTGGTTCGGTACGAGAGTTTTTGTTACTTTCCGTACTTCTATCAAATGTGTCTCACGTCGTCTACTGATTGAGAGAGGATCAAGGTCTGTCTACCAGCACAGCCGATGTCCCCTTACAGCGCGAGGGAACCGTGCCTGGCCCACTTAGTCATACTGGCTCTAGTCTGTCCTGAGGAACCACTGAACTCACTGGGAGTCTGGTCTGCATCATGTTAGCTCCCCACTCACTGGGAGTCTGGTCTGCATCATGTTAGCTCCCCACTCACTGGGAGTCTGGTCTGCATCATGTTAGCTCCCCACTCACTGGGAGTCTGGTCTGCATCATGTTAGCTCCCCACTCACTGGGAGTCTGGTCCGCATCATGTTGGCTCCCCACTCACTGGGAGTCTGGTCTACATCATGTTAGCTCCCCACTCACTGGGAGTCTGGTCTACATCATGTTAGCCACCCATTCATGATGCACTGAAATTAACACACTTGAATAATGCAATACCAGACTATGTAGAAATGTTGAAACTGTTCATTACTGTTCGCAAAACACTTTACAATGCAAGATTACAGATACCGGTATCTTCCAGTTTTGTAGGCTAACTTTCCTTGCTAGCCTACAAATGAAGCAAGCATCAATTCATAATGCAAAATCAGCTGATGTCAAAGCTGATTGTCACCATAAACCATAGCTAGTTGTTGCCCAAAACCATAGCTAGTTGTTGCCCAAAACCATAGCTAGTTGTCACCATAAACCATAGCTAGTTGTTGCCCAAAACCATAGCCAGTTGTTGACCAAAACCATAGCTAGTTGTCACCATAAACCATAGCTAGTTGTTGCCCAAAACCATAGCTAGTTGTTGACCAAAACTATAGCTAGTTGTTGCCCAAAACTATAGCTAGTTGTGCCCAAAAACCATAGGCACGTCTGTTGACCAAAGCCATAGCTAGTTGTTGACTAAATCATAGCTAGTTGTCACTAAGACCATAGCTAGTTGTTGCCCAAAACTATAGTATTTATCAGAGTTATAGCTAGGACACCATAAGTCATAGCTAGTTGTGCCTAAAACTATAGCTAGTTGTTGACTAAGACACATAGCTGTTGCTGACCAAGGTATATAGCTAGTTGTTGACCAAAACCATAGCTAGTTGTTGCCCAAAACTATAGCTAGTTGTCACAATAAACCTAGGACACATCTGTCTAACCAAAGTAGCTATATTATCAGAGTTGACTAGGACACATCTGTCTAACCACGGTATATATTATCAGAGTTGACTAGGACACATCTGTCTAACCTCGGTATATATTATCAGAGTTGACTAGGACACATCTGTCTAACCACGGTATATATTATCAGAGTTGACTAGGACACATCTGTCTAACCACGGTATATATTATCAGAGTTGACTAGGACACATCTGTCTAACCACGGTATATATTATCAGAGTTGACTAGGACACATCTGTCTAACCACGGAATATATTATCAGAGTTGACTAGGACACATCTGTCTAACCACGGTATATATTATCAGAGTTGACTAGGACACATCTGTCTAACCACGGAATATATTATCAGAGTTGACTAGGACACATCTGTCTAACCACGGTATATATTATCAGAGTTGACTAGGACACATCTGTCTAACCACGGTATATATTATCAGAGTTGACTAGGACACATCTGTCTAACCACGGTATATATTATCAGAGTTGACTAGGACACATCTGTCTAACCACGGAATATATTATCAGAGTTGACTAGGACACATCTGTCTAACCACGGAATATATTATCAGAGTTGACTAGGACACATCTGTCTAACCACGGTATATATTATCAGAGTTGACTAGGACACATCTGTCTAACCACGGAATATATTATCAGAGTTGACTAGGACACATCTGTCTAACCACGGTATATATTATCAGAGTTGACTAGGACACATCTGTCTAACCTCGGTATATATTATCAGAGTTGACTAGGACACATCTGTCTAACCACGGTATATATTATCAGAGTTGACTAGGACACATCTGTCTAACCACGGTATATATTATCAGAGTTGACTAGGACACATCTGTCTAACCACGGTATATATTATCAGAGTTGACTAGGACACATCTGTCTAACCACGGAATATATTATCAGAGTTGACTAGGACACATCTGTCTAACCACGGTATATATTATCAGAGTTGACTAGGACACATCTGTCTAACCACGGAATATATTATCAGAGTTGACTAGGACACATCTGTCTAACCACGGTATATATTATCAGAGTTGACTAGGACACATCTGTCTAACCACGGAATATATTATCAGAGTTGACTAGGACACATCTGTCTAACCACGGTATATATTATCAGAGTTGACTAGGACACATCTGTCTAACCACGGAATATATTATCAGAGTTGACTAGGACACATCTGTCTAACCACGGTATATATTATCAGAGTTGACTAGGACACATCTGTCTAACCACGGTATATATTATCAGAGTTGACTAGGACACATCTGTCTAACCACGGTATATATTATCAGAGTTGACTAGGACACATCTGTCTAACCACGGAATATATTATCAGAGTTGACTAATAATAATAATAAATAATAGTTATATAATAATTTCCTGGACATATTACACAACTACACCTGTTGCTTTACTATGTCAACACGACCTTCTCTGCGTTCAACAATCCATCAACCACCTCCATCCCTGGTAAACACGTCTTAATAACACGTTAATAAACGCTTCTTAATAATGTCTAAATAACATGTTTAACCTGCTCTGTTTCTATAAGAGGAGATATACTGTGTAAACAAGCAGTAGGTTGTTGTGCACAGGCTGCAGCGTTCAAACAGAGATATTGGTATTTGAGGAACCTCCTTGGCACTGAAGTGACACATGAATGTACAATATCCTTCCACCTAGTGGATGTACCTGGTATACACATGCAAATTGATCGGACTATGAAAAATACTCCTAAGAATAAACACTGAGAGTCCCAGAATTCACTTAATAGAGTACTGTATTTCAGTAGCTAAATGGAACCTTTTCCCTACTCCCTCTCTCTCTCTCTCTCTCTCTCTCTCTCTCTCTCTCTCTCTCTCTCCTCTCTCTCTCTCTCTCTCTCTCTCTCTCTCTCTCTCTCTCTCTCTCTCTCTCTCTCTCTCTCTCTCTCTCTCTCTCTCTCTCTCTCTCTCTCTCTCTCTCTCTCTCTCCAAACCCAAACAACCAGATATTGAGGTGACTCATGGTCCAGTTCGTTCTTTATTTTTTTGGATTTAGTGCCAGATGACATTCCTCTCTTCCTCCCACCACTATTTCACACTCCCCCTCTCCATCATTCCCTCTCTCTCTCTCCCTTTCTCCATTTTCCCATCACCCCAAAGGGTCCTGGGAAAGCTGTGATATCATCAGCAGCCCCTCTCGGAACCACTCAGCAGCCAATGAGCATCTAGAGCCAGGACAGGCATTTCCTGCCCTAACTCATCCTATCTTTAAATATGTGACATCTAACTGTTATTAAGCTTGGCTTGGCTATAATATCCTACTCACAGTCTGTCTACAGGGATTACACAAGTATAAGATAATACATAGTCCTCTAACTTATTCATTAAGGATTTTTGATTTTTTTTATGTATGTCTCTTTATGATAGGCCTAGAATTCCTCTTCTTCTTCTTCTCCTTCTTCTACTATTTCTCCTTCTTCTTCTTCTTCTTCTTCTTCTTCTTCTTCTTCTTCTTCTTCTTCTTCTTCTTCTTCTTCTTCTTCTTCTTCTTCTTCTTCTTCTTCTTCTTCTTCTTCTTCTTCTTCTTCTTCTTCTTCTTCTTCTTCTTCCATCTCTGAAGAGGATGATATGTTCAGTGACATAGCATCATGCCTTTATGTTCAGTGACATAGCATCATGCCTTTATGTTCAGTGACATAGCATCATGCCTTTATGGATGAGAACCATCTCTGAAAAGGATGATGTGTTCAGCAACATAGTGTCATGCCTACAGTGTCTCAGTGCTGTATTTAAAAACAAAAATCCCATCATAATTTGGTTGAAAAGATCCAAACAAGAGCCCATGGACACCCTCATCTCTCTTCTCTCCATAAAGGGATGGACTTGGCACCTGCTGTTAAGTGCCTGGAAATAGCTCCAGCCCACTTGTCATTTAACGGCCATCAGGTATTTGAAAATGTGCGCATTACATTGGCAAAGCAGGCTGACGATTTAATTACACAGAATGTAATGTGACAAATAGTTTGGGAATTCAAAAACGTATTTTCTTTCCGACTTCTTCCTGGATTTGTTGCTTTGGGTGAATGTTTACTTTAGGACCTCATCCTTACCTGGTAATGATCACCTGACTACAGCTTATTACCTGCTGTAGAAAGGATTGCAAAGCATAAAGTTGGATATTGGAAACATTGTTCATCACATTTAAATGTGTTTCCATAAGCACCAATTAAAGTTAAAATCTGCAACATCTTCTTACATTTAAAATAAATCAAGCAATGGCAAAAATAAATCTATATCACAATTTTCTGCATACAGTAAATGTTTCATAATTCACCCACAGACATTACATGCATAGAAAGACTGGGGCACGGAGTATATAAAGGACCATTGTTTTATTTGATTAATGACATTTAAGAGTGATGATGGGGTAGATCCTCATTAAGGATCTCTGAGCACAGAAGGTCCTCTGGAGCGTAGTGGTCCTCTGGAGCGTAGTGGTCCTCTGGAGCGTAGTGGTCCTCTGGAGCGTAGTGGTCCTCTGGAGCGTAGTGGTCCTCTGGAGCGTAGTGGTCCTCTGGAGCGTAGTGGTCCTCTGGAGCGTAGTGGTCCTCTGGAGCGTAGTGGTCCTCTGGAGCGTAGTGGTCCTCTTGAAGAGTGGTGTGATGGGTCAGATTTGCAGTGAAGAGAATCAGCACATTACAATTATCAACTCCTATTATAACTCCTGAGTGGCGCAGTGGTCTAAGGCACTGCATCGCAGTGCTAACTGTGCCACTAGAGATCCTGGTTCGAATCCAGGCTCTGCCGGCCGCGACCGGGAGACTCATGGGTGGCGCACAATTGGCCCAGCGTCGTCCAGGGTATGGGGAGGGAATGGCTGGCAGGGATGTAGCTCAGTTGATAGAGCATGGCGTTTGCAATGCCAGGGTTGTGGGTTCGATTCCCACGGGGGGCCAGTATAAAAAAATATATATATATGTAAGTCGCTCTGGATAAGAGCGTCTGCTAAATGACGTAAATGTAAAATCAACTTGAGATTTTAAAAGAAACATTCCTGTAGAAACGTGTAGATGTTGGGCTAAATGGATTTCCATGGTACTAATTGAAGACGTTAGTGCAGTTATAGCTTAGAGATGTCTTCAAAAAAGAGCAGCTTGCTCATATACTTTGCGTCCTCCACCACGGCGGTCAGGGGCATATTTTAGGACTTTCCAGAGGGCCAGCAACACATCAACCTCCTTTCTGGCCCGAACCCTTTCTGGCCCTAACCCTTTCTGGCCCGAACCCTTTCTGGCCCGAACCCTTTCTGGCTCCTTTCTGGCCCTAACCCTTTCTGGCCCTAACCCTTTCTGGCACTAACCCTTTCTGGCCCGAACCCTTTCTGGCCCTAACCCTTTCTGGCTGCTTTCTGGCCCTAACCCTTTCTGGCCCTAACCCTTTCTGGCACTAACCCTTTCTGGCTCCTTTCTGGCCCGAACCCTTTCTAGCCCTAACCCTTTCTGGCTCCTTTCTGGCCCTAACCCTTTCTGGCCCTAACCCTTTCTGGCCCTAACCCTTTCTGGCCCGAACCCTTTCTAGCCCTAACCCTTTCTGGCTCCTTTCTGGCCCGAACCCTTTCTAGCCCGAACCCTTTCTGGCTCCTTTCTGGCCCTAACCCTTTCTGGCCCTAACCCTTTCTGGCTCCTTTCTGGCCCGAACCCTTTCTGGCCCTAACCCTTTCTGGCCCGAACCCTTTCTGGCCCTAACCCTTTCTGGCTCCTTTCTGGCCCGAACCCTTTCTGGCCCTAACCCTTTCTGTCCCGAACCCTTTCTGGCCCTAACCCTTTCTGGCCCGAACCCTTTCTGGCCCTAACCCTTTCTGGCCCTAACCCTTTCTGGCCCTAACCCTTTCTGGCCCTAACCCTTTCTGGCCCGAACCCTTTCTGGCTCCTTTCTGGCCCTAACCCTTTCTGGCCCTAACCCTTTCTGGCTCCTTTCTGGCCCTAACCCTTTCTGGCCCTAACCCTTTCTGGCCCGAACCCTTTCTGGCCCGAACCCTTTCTGGCTCCTTTCTGGCCCTAACCCTTTCTGGCCCTAACCCTTTCTGGCACTAACCCTTTCTGGCTCCTTTCTGGCCCTAACCCTTTCTGGCCCTAACCCTTTCTGGCCCTAACTCCTTTCTGGCACTAACCCTTTCTGGCCCTACCTTTCTGGCCCTAACCCTTTCTGGCTAGCCCCTAGCAACCCTTTCTGGCTCCTTTCTGGCCCTAACCCTTTCTGGCCCTAACCCTTTCTGGCCCTAACCCTTTCTGGCCTGAACCCTTTCTAGCCCTAACCCTTTCTGGCTCCTTTCTGGCCCGAACCCTTTCTAGCCCGAACCCTTTCTGGCTCCTTTCTGGCCCTAACCCTTTCTGGCCCTAACCCTTTCTGGCCCTAACCCTTTCTGGCACTAACCCTTTCTGGCTCCTTTCTGACCCGAACCCTTTCTGGCCCTAACCCTTTCTGGCCCTAACCCTTTCTGGCCCTAACCCTTTCTGGCTCCTTTCTGGCCCTAACCCTTTCTGGCCCTAACCCTTTCTGGCTCCTTTCTGGCCCGAACCCTTTCTGGCCCTAACCCTTTCTGGCCCGAACCCTTTCTGGCCCTAACCCTTTCTGGCTCCTTTCTGGCCCGAACCCTTTCTGGCCCTAACCCTTTCTGGCCCGAACCCTTTCTGGCCCTAACCCTTTCTGGCCCTAACCCTTTCTGGCTCCTTTCTGGCCCTAACCCTTTCTGGCCCTAACCCTTTCTGGCCCTAACCCTTTCTGGCCCTAACCCTTTCTGGCCCTAACCCTTTCTGGCCCTAACCCTTTCTGGCCCTAACCCTTTCTGGCCCTAACACTTTACATGACACTTACTGTAAACATAAAAAGAGAAGAAAATAAATGAACGACTGGCATAATGTGGGCATTTAACACATGGTAAAATATCTTTAACAGTCAGAATCTACTAAAAATGTCTCATTGTCTATGTCAAATGTCTCAACTGCTCACATTTACTTACCAACTACAATGGAGCACACACGAGTGGTATCAAAGGCTCCATAATCCCAAGGACATTGTCTCTGACACATGTTTCCCCAATTGAGGACAGCTTGGCAGTCTTAAAGAAAGGAACAAATTAAAGTATGTGTAAAGATATGATATTTTTGAAAAGCAATGTGTCTGTCATCATTCCTGCAACACACATGGTTAGAAATGGGCAACTCTCTTCCTCTTTTCTGCAACTGAATGAGTGAGCAACAGAGAAAGGGGAGAAACTTGACTCACATGAAGGAGGTGTCTGTTTTAATCAGGACACATGAAGGAGGTGTCTGTTTTAATCAGGACACATGAAGGAGGTGTCTGTTTTAATCAGGACACATGAAGGAGGTGTCTGTTTTAATCAGGACACATGAAGGAGGTGTCTGTTTTAATCAGGACACATGAAGGAGGTGTCTGTTTTAATCAGGACACATGAAGGAGGTGTCTGTTGAATCAGGACACAATGGTTTTTCACCTGGGAAAAAAAGGAGAGTTAAAATAGGATTTTATTTGCTTTACAAACTTACAGTGCATTCAGAAAGTATTCAAACCCCTTCCCTTTTTCCACATTTTGTTACGTTACAGCCTTATTCTAAAATGGATTAAATTAATTTTTTTGCCTCATCAATCTACACACAGTACCCCATAATGACAAAGCGAAAACAGGTTTGTAGAAAAGTTTTGCAAAAATATTAAAACAAAAAAACAGATATACCTTATATACATAGGTATTCAGACCCTTTGCTATGAGACTCAAAATTGAGCTCAGGTGCTTCCTGTTTCCATTCATCATCCTTGAGATGTTTCTACAACTTGATTGGAGTCCACCTGCGGTAAAATTCAATTGATTGGACATGATTGGGAAAGGCACACACCTGTTTATATAAGGTCCTACAGTTGACAGTGCATGTCAGAGCAAAAACCAAGCCATGAGGTCTAAGGAATTGTCCGTAGAGCTCAGAGACAGGATTGTGTCGAGGCACAGATCTGGGGAATGGTATCAAAAAGATTTCTGCAGCATTGAAGGTCCCCAAGAACACAGTGGCCTCCATCATTCATAAATGGAAGAAGTTTGGAACCACCAAGACTCTTCCTAGAGCTGGCCGCCCGGCCAAACTGAGCAATCGGGGGAGAAGGGCCTTGGTCAGGGAGGTGACCAAGAACCTGATTGTCGCTCTGACAGAGCTCCAGAGTTGTTCTGTGGAGATGGGAGAACCTTCCAGAAGGACAACCATCTCTGCAGCACTCCACCAATCAGGCCTTTATGGTAGAGTGGCCAGACGGAAGCCACTCATCAGTAAAAGGCACATGACAGCCCGCTTGGAGTTTGCCAAAAGGCACCTAAATGACTCTCAGACCATGAGAAACAAGATTCCCTGTTCTGATGAAACCAAGATTTAACTCTTTGGCCTGAATGCCAAGCGTCATGTCTGGAGGAAACCTGGCACCATCCCTACGGTGAAGCATGGTGGTGGCAGCATCATGCTGTGGGGATGTTTTTCAGCGGCAGGGACTCAGAGACTAGTCAGGATCGAGGGAAAGATGAACGGGGCAAAGTACAGAGAGATCCTTGATGAAACTGCTCCAGAGCGCTCTGGACCTCAGACTGGGGGTGAAGGTTCACCTTCCAACAGGACAACGACCCTAAGCACACAGCCAAGACAACACAGGAGTGGCTTCGGGACAAGTCTCTGAATGTCCTTGAGTGGCCCAGCCAGAGCTTGGACTTGAACCCGATCAAACATCTCTGGAGAGACCTGGAAATAGCTGTGCAGCGATGCTCCCCATCCAACCTGACAGAGCTTGAGAGGATCTGCAGAGAAGAATGGGAGAAACTCCCCAAAAAGAATCGAGGCTGTAATCGCTGCCAAAGGTGCTTCAACAAAGTGCTGAGTAAAGGGTCTGAATACTTATGTAAATGTGATATTTAAGTTTTTTATTTGTAGTACATTTGCAAAAATGTCTAAAAACCTGTTTTTGCTTAGTCATTATGGGGTATTGTATGTAGATTGATGAGGGGGGGGACGACGACAATGTAATATATTTTAGATTAAGGCTGTAACGTAACAAAATGTGGAAAAAGTCAAGGGGTCTAAATACTTTCCGAATGCACTGTATATTATTAGAAGCGGTGCTATTTCAATTGGATCTACTTACGCTAAGATCAGGCAGTTATGGGCTGCTGAATAGCATCTCCTGGGGAATCCAGTCTCAGTGATGCAGAGAAAAAACTTCAATGATCATCAGCATAGCTAGTACAAACCCAGCTCCTACCCAGTAGGAATAAATACACATTGAAGATCAGAGTATCAAATAGGAAAAGAAGAACATTCTGCACAAAACTTACTGTCAATGACTATGGATTTAAGGAGGGGTGGCTCTCTCCTTTCCATGGGATTTAATGTGGCAGAATAGGTCTGGTAACTGAGACAGCCAAGCACTGCTGTAGAGGCCATGCATCAGGTTATTTACAGTAAAGAGAGACAAACCATGATTTGACACACAGCTCTACATTTCGATGAAACTTGGTGAAGCCCCAAAATGGCCTACCCTGGAAGCCTGTGTTTCAGACATAAGGAAGTGGATGGCGTCTTTTACTTTTAAACTCGGACAAAACAGAGATGCTAGTCCTAGGTCCCAAGAAACAAAGAGATCTGCTGTTGGATCTGACAATTAATCTTGATGGTTGTACAGTCGTCTAAAAAAAAACTGTGAAGGACCTCGGTGTTACTCTGGACCCTGATCTCTCTTTTGACGAACATATCAAGAATATTTCAAAGACAGCTTTTTTCAAGGACATCTTCATAACATTGCAAAAATCTGAAACTTGTTGTCCAAAAATGATGCAGAAAAGCTAATCCATGCTTTTGTCACTTCTAGATTAGACTACTGCAATGCTCTACTCTCCGGCTACCCGGATAAAGCACAAAATAAACGTCAGTTAGTGCTAAACACGGCTGCTAGAATCTTGACTAGAACCAAAAAATGTGACCAAATTATTCCAGTGCTAGCCTCTCTACACTGGCTTCCTGTTAAGGCTAGGGCTGATTTCAAGGTTTTACTGCTAACCTACAAAGCATTACATGGGCTTGCTCCTACCCATCTCTCCGATTTGGTCCTGCCGTACATACCTACACGTACGCTACGGTCACAAGACGCAGGCCTCCTTATTGTCCCTAGAATTTCTAAGCAAACAGCTGGAGGCAGGGCTTTTCTTCTGTAGTGCTCAATTTTTATGGAATGGTCTGCCTATCCATGTGAGAGACGCAGACTCTGTCTCGACCTTTAAGTCTTTACTGAAGACTCATCTCTTCAGTAGGTCCTATTATTGAGTGTAGTCTGGCCCAGTGGTGTGAAGGTGAACGGAAAGGCACTGGAGCGACAAACTGCCCTTGCTGTCTCTGCCTGGCCGGTTCCTGTCTCTCCATTGGGATTCTCTGCCTCTGACCCTATTACGGGGGCTGAGTCATTGGCTTACTGGTGCTTTCCATGCCGTCCCTAGGAGGGGTTGAGTGGGTTGAGTCACAGACATGATCTTCCTGTCCAGTTTGTCGCCCCCTCGGGCTCGTGCAGTGGAGGAGATCTTCGTGGGCTATACTCAGCCTTGTCTCAGGGTAGTAGGTTGGTGGTCTGTTGATATCCCTCTGGTGGTGTGGGGGCTGTGCTTTGGCAAAGTGGGTGGGGTTATATCCTGCCTGGTTGGCCCTGTCCGGGGGTATTGTCGGACGGGGCCACAGTGTCGCCTGACCCCCCCCGTCTCAGCCTCCAGTATCTATGCTGCAATAGTCTATGTGCCGGGGGGCTAGGGTCAGTCTGTTATATCTGGTGTAATTCTCCTGTCTTATCCGGTGTCCTGTGTGAATTTAAGTATGCTCCCTCTAATTCTCTCTCTCTCCCTCCCATCCCGTAGGACCTTAGCCCTAGGACCATGCCTCAGGACTATCTGGCCTGATGACTCCTGGCTGTCCCCAGTCCACCTGGTCGTGCTGCTGCTCCAGTTTCCACTCTTCTGCCTGCGGCTATGGAACCCTGACCTGTTCACCGGACGTGCTACCTTGTCCCAGACCTGCTGTTTTCACCTCTCTCTCTCTACGGCACCTGCTGTCTCGACCTCTAAATGCCCGGCTATGAAAAGCCAAGTGACATTTACTCCTGATGTACTGACCTGTTGCAACCTCTACAACCACTGTGATTATTATTTGACCCTGCTGGTCATCTATGAACGTTTGAACATCTTGGAGAAAAATCTGGCCTTAATGGCCATGTACTGTTATAATCTCCACCTGGCACAGCCAGAAGAGGACTGGCCACCCCTCAGAGCCTGGTTCCTCTCTAGGTTTCTTCCTAGGTTTCTGCCTTTCTAGGGAGTTTTTCCTAGCCACTGTGCTTCTACATCTGCATTGCTTGCTGTTTGGGGTTTTAGGCTGGGTTTCTGTATAGCACTTTGTGACATCTGCTGATGTAAAAAGGGCTTTATAAATACATTTGATTGATTGAGTAGCCCTGCCTGTGACTTAAAACCACCCTTGGCCAAAGACTAAATATATTTTTGGGTCCAATAGTTCATACGTTTGGTTCCGGAGCGTTACCAGTAATGGCTACTGAAGCCACACTGTAATGCCCATATCAGGAGCAGATTCAGACTACAGCTGTAATGCCCATATCAGGAGCAGATTCAGACTACAGCTGTAGTGCCCATATCAGGAGCAGATTCAGACTACAGCTGTAATGCCCATATCAGGAGCAGATTCAGACTACAGCTGTAATGCCCATATCAGGAGCAGATTCAGACTACAGCTGTAATGCCCATATCAGGAGCAGATTCAGACTACAGCTGTAATGCCCATATCAGGAGCAGATTCAGACTACAGCTGTAATGCCCATATCAGGAGCAGATTCAGACTACAGCTGTAATGCCCATATCAGGAGCAGATTCAGACTACAGCTGTAATGCCCATATCAGGAGCAGATTCAGACTACAGCTGTAATGCCCATATCAGGAGCAGATTCAGACTACAGCTGTAATGCCCATATAAAGAGCAGATTCAGACTACAGCTGTAATGCCCATATCAGGAGCAGATTCAGGCTACAGCTGTAATGCCCATATCAGGAGCAGATTCAGACTACAGCTGTAATGCCCATATCAGGAGCAGATTCAGACTACAGCTGTAATGCCCATATCAGGAGCAGATTCAGACTACAGCTGTAATGCCCATATCAGGAGCAGAATCAGACTACAGCTGTAATGCCCATATCAGGAGCAGATTCAGACTACAGCTGTAATGCCCATATCAGGAGCAGATTCAGACTACAGCTGTAATGCCCATATCAGGAGCAGATTCAGGCTACAGCTGTAATGCCCATATCAGGAGCAGATTCAGGCTACAGCTGTGATGCCCATATCAGGAGCAGATTCAGACTACAGCTGTAATGCCCATATCAGGAGCAGATTCAGACTACAGCTGTAATGCCCATATCAGGAGCAGATTCAGACTACAGCTGTAATGCCCATATCAGGAGCAGATTCAGACTACAGCTGTAATGCCCATATCAGGAGCAGAATCAGACTACAGCTGTAATGCCCATATCAGGAGCAGATTCAGACTACAGCTGTAATGCCCATATCAGGAGCAGATTCAGACTACAGCTGTAATGCCCATATCAGGAGCAGATTCAGGCTACAGCTGTAATGCCCATATCAGGAGCAGATTCAGACTACAGCTGTAATGCCCATATCAGGAGCAGATTCAGACTACAGCTGTAATGCCCATATCAGGAGCAGATTCAGACTACAGCTGTAATGCCCATATCAGGAGCAGAATCAGACTACAGCTGTAATGCCCATATCAGGAGCAGATTCAGACTACAGCTGTAATGCCCATATCAGGAGCAGATTCAGACTACAGCTGTAATGCCCATATCAGGAGCAGATTCAGACTACAGCTGTAATGCCCATATCAGGAGCAGATTCAGGCTACAGCTGTGATGCCCATATCAGGAGCAGATTCAGACTACAGCTGTAATGCCCATATCAGGAGCAGATTCAGACTACAGCTGTAATGCCCATATCAGGAGCAGATTCAGACTACAGCTGTAATGCCCATATCAGGAGCAGATTCAGACTACAGCTGTAATGCCCATATCAGGAGCAGATTCAGACTACAGCTGTAATGCCCATATCAGGAGCAGATTCAGACTACAGCTGTAATGCCCATATCAGGAGCAGATTCAGACTACAGCTGTAATGCCCATATCAGGAGCAGATTCAGACTACAGCTGTAATGCCCATATCAGGAGCAGATTCAGACTACAGCTGTAATGCCCATATCAGGAGCAGATTCAGACTACAGCTGTAATGCCCATATCAGGAGCAGATTCAGACTACAGCTGTAATGCCCATATCAGGAGCAGATTCAGACTACAGCTGTAATGCCCATATCAGGAGCAGATTCAGGCTACAGCTGTAATGCCCATATCAGGAGCAGATTCAGACTACAGCTGTAATGCCCATATCAGGAGCAGATTCAGACTACAGCTGTAATGCCCATATCAGGAGCAGATTCAGACTACAGCTGTAATGCCCATATCAGGAGCAGATTCAGACTACAGCTGTAATGCCCATATCAGGAGCAGATTCAGACTACAGCTGTAATGCCCATATCAGGAGCAGATTCAGGCTACAGCTGTAATGCCCATATCAGGAGCAGATTCAGGCTACAGCTGTGATGCCCATATCAGGAGCAGATTCAGACTACAGCTGTAATGCCCATATCAGGAGCAGATTCAGACTACAGCTGTAATGCCCATATCAGGAGCAGATTCAGACTACAGCTGTAATGCCCATATCAGGAGCAGATTCAGACTACAGCTGTAATGCCCATATCAGGAGCAGATTCAGACTACAGCTGTAATGCCCATATCAGGAGCAGATTCAGACTACAGCTGTAATGCCCATATCAGGAGCAGATTCAGACTACAGCTGTAATGCCCATATCAGGAGCAGATTCAGACTACAGCTGTAATGCCCATATCAGGAGCAGATTCAGACTACAGCTGTAATGCCCATATCAGGGAGCAGATTCAGACTACAGCTGTAATGCCCATATCAGGAGCAGATTCAGACTACAGCTGTAATGCCCATATCAGGAGCAGATTCAGACTACAGCTGTAATGCCCATATCAGGAGCAGATTCAGACTACAGCTGTAATGCCCATATCAGGAGCAGATTCAGGCTACAGCTGTAATGCCCATATCAGGAGCAGATTCAGACTACAGCTGTAATGCCCATATCAGGAGCAGATTCAGACTACAGCTGTAATGCCCATATCAGGAGCAGATTCAGACTACAGCTGTAATGCCCATATCAGGAGCAGATTCAGACTACAGCTGTAATGCCCATATCAGGAGCAGATTCAGGCTACAGCTGTAATGCCATATCAGGAGCAGATTCAGGCTACAGCTGTGATGCCCATATCAGGAGCAGATTCAGACTACAGCTGTAATGCCCATATCAGGAGCAGATTCAGACTACAGCTGTAATGCCCATATCAGGAGCAGATTCAGACTACAGCTGTAATGCCCATATCAGGAGCAGATTCAGACTACAGCTGTAATGCCCATATCAGGAGCAGATTCAGACTACAGCTGTAATGCCCATATCAGGAGCAGATTCAGACTACAGCTGTAATGCCCATATCAGGAGCAGATTCAGACTACAGCTGTAATGCCCATATCAGGAGCAGATTCAGACTACAGCTGTAATGCCCATATCAGGAGCAGATTCAGACTACAGCTGTAATGCCCATATCAGGAGCAGATTCAGACTACAGCTGTAATGCCCATATCAGGAGCAGATTCAGGCTACAGCTGTAATGCCCATATCAGGAGCAGATTCAGACTACAGCTGTAATGCCCATATCAGGAGCAGATTCAGGCTACAGCTGTAATGCCCATATCAGGAGCAGATTCAGGCTACAGCTGTAATGCCCATATCAGGAGCAGATTCAGACTACAGCTGTAATGCCCATATCAGGAGCAGATTCAGACTACAGCTGTAATGCCCATATCAGGAGCAGATTCAGACTACAGCTGTAATGCCCATATCAGGAGCAGATTCAGGCTACAGCTGTAATGCCCATATCAGGAGCAGATTCAGACTACAGCTGTAATGCCCATATCAGGAGCAGATTCAGACTACAGCTGTAATGCCCATATCAGGAGCAGATTCAGACTACAGCTGTAATGCCCATATCAGGAGCAGATTCAGACTACAGCTGTAATGCCCATATCAGGAGCAGATTCAGACTACAGCTGTAATGCCCATATCAGGAGCAGATTCAGACTACAGCTGTAATGCCCATATCAGGAGCAGATTCAGACTACAGCTGTAATGCCCATATCAGGAGCAGATTCAGACTACAGCTGTAATGCCCATATCAGGAGCAGATTCAGACTACAGCTGTAATGCCCATATCAGGAGCAGATTCAGACTACAGCTGTAATGCCCATATCAGGAGCAGATTCAGACTACAGCTGTAATGCCCATATCAGGAGCAGATTCAGACTACAGCTGTAATGCCCATATCAGGAGCAGATTCAGACTACAGCTGTAATGCCCATATCAGGAGCAGATTCAGACTACAGCTGTAATGCCCATATCAGGAGCAGATTCAGACTACAGCTGTAATGCCCATATCAGGAGCAGATTCAGACTACAGCTGTAATGCCCATATCAGGAGCAGATTCAGACTACAGCTGTAATGCCCATATCAGGAGCAAATTCAGACTACAGCTGTAATGCCCATATCAGGAGCAAATTCAGGCTACAGCTGTAATGCCCATATCAGGAGCAGATTCAGACTACAGCTGTAATGCCCATATCAGGAGCAAATTCAGACTACAGCTGTAATGCCCATATCAGGAGCA
This sequence comes from Coregonus clupeaformis, assembly GCF_020615455.1. Classification (NCBI taxonomy): domain Eukaryota; kingdom Metazoa; phylum Chordata; class Actinopteri; order Salmoniformes; family Salmonidae; genus Coregonus; species Coregonus clupeaformis. Next base: position 1,095,715 of record NW_025533477.1, read on the forward strand.
AATTCAGGAGCAGATTCAGTGGTCCTCTGTAGCTCAGCTGGTAGAGCACGGCGCTTGTAACGCCAAGGTAGTGGGTTCGATCCCCGGGACCACCCATACACAAAAATGTATGCACGCATGACTGTAAGTCGCTTTGGATAAAAGCGTCTGCTAAATGGCATATTATTATTTATTATAAATTCAGACTACAGCTGTAACTGGGAAAATATGGCAGCCATTAGGTTGGAATAGTTCCCAATTGCTGTGGACAAGCTGTGTTTCAGTCAGAACTATGCCTGGCACACAGTGTTTGACTTTCAACCTGTTTCATGAACAAAGGTATGACACACTAGTTTTTTTAAATTCCAGCTGAAGATGTGGTCCTCTGTAGCTCAGCTGGAAAAGCACGGCGCTTGTAACGCCAGGGTAGTGGGTTCGATCCCCGGGACCACCCATACACAAAAATGTATGCACACATGACTGTAAGTCCCTTTGGATAAAAGTGTCTGCTAAATGGCATATTATTATTATATTATTGTGTTCTGCAAATGGAACAAATTAAATGCCATGGCACAGTTTAGTATACAACCAAATCAGTGGCCTTGTGGTTAGAGCCCTGAGATTGGAAGGTTGGTAGTTCGATTTCCAGCCGAGTCATACCAAAGAAAGTAAAAATGGGACCTGATACGTCTCTGCTTGGAGCAGAGCATTAAGGAGATCGATTGGGGGGGCAAAGCCCTCCGACAGACTAGTGTCCGGTCCACTTGTAGAATCCAGCAGTCCACTACAGCAGCTAAGCTCCTACGAGCTGTTCCATCATGCACTTCCATCATGCTACATGTTTAGACTGTTGATCTGAGGCAGTATCAGGTGAAGATCATCTTTCAAAATAATAATTATTGGGTTCAAACATAACAACAGACAATATACACCTTCCAAAAGAGATGAGTTAAAAAGCCCTGGAACTAACCAGCTAATTTACTAGATCTAAAAAAATAATAATTATTTAACCTTTATTTAACCAGGTAAGCCAGTTGAGAACAAGTTCTCATTTACAACTGCGACCTGGCCAAGATAAAGCAAAGCAGTGCGATAAAAACAACAACACAGAGTTACATATGGGGTAAAACAAAACATAAAGTAAAAAATAACAACAGAAAATGTATATACAGTGTGTGCGAATGTAGTAAATTATGGAGGTAAGGCAATAAATAGGCCATAGTGCAAAATAGTTACAATTTCGTATTAGATCAACCAATGGCAGCCATGTTAGGAGATGTACATAAAATAAAGTATATCATCTAGCCTAATTGGGGTCAAAGGCATTTTGGCGCCCCAAAATGCCTCTTTTCGGGTTACATGAATCTACCTCTGTGCCACATTTGGTGTGTTTATCTCAAAAAAGGCAACTAACATTACATTACCAACAGTGGTCGTTGTGTAAGATGCCATGGCCCCCAGGGGACAAATCTGTGGTGACGCCATATCTGATACTTTTCAGGGTCCATAAATCTAAATCTGTGTCAGATTTGGTGATTTTATCACAAAATGCACAATTGTTTTGCTTAGCTGCCCCGCTAGCTCACATGATGACCTGATAACCAAGTTTGGCCTGTGAGAACAGTTACCATAGCCTGGCTATATCGTAAAAAACGAATTAAAACAAATATGAAGGTTAGTGTTAGGCATAATGTTAGCAGTGTGGTTAAGATTTTAAGAATATAATTGTAGAAATAGGCGGGGTTTATGACTTTGTGGCTGTGGTAACAACTGGCATCTTCATTAGTGGAACAGCTCAGCTGTCAGGCCCTGACTCAGGGGACTCGTATATGTTGAGTCAGGGTGTGTAGTTTCTATGTTGTGTATTTATATGTTGTAGTTCTAGTATGTCTAGATCTATGTTGGCCGGTGTGGTTCCCAATCAGAGGCAGCTGTCACTCGTTGTCTCTGATTGGGGACCATACTTAGGCAGCCTATTGGCACTAGTGGGTTGTGAGATCTTGTTCCGTGTAAGGTATGTTGTTTGTGTCTACCTTGGACTTCACGTTTCGTTTAGTTTGTTGTTTTGTCGTTGTGTTTATTCGGTTCAAATAAACATGTATGCATATCACGCTGCGCCTTGGTCTGACCCGTTCATCAACGATCGTGACATCAGCCCAACATCTGAGACCAAGACAACTGGCATCTTCATTAGTGGAACAGTTCAGCCAAACATCAAAGACCAAGACAAATGGCATCTTCATTAGTGGAACAGTTCAGCCAAACATCAAAGACCAAGACAAATGGCATCTTCATTAGTGGAACAGTTCAGCCCAACATCTGAGACCAAGGCAACTGGCATCTTCATTAGTGGAACAGTTCAGCCCAACATCTGAGACCAAGACAACTGGCATCTTCATTAGGGGAACAGTTCGGCCCAACATCTGAGACCAAGACAACTGGCATCTTCATTAGTGGAACAGTTCAGCCAAACATCAAAGACCAAGACAACTGGCATCTTCATTAGTGGAACAGTTCGGCCCAACATCTGAGACCAAGACAACTGGCATCTTCATTAGTGGAACAGTTCGGCCCAACATCTGAGACCAAGACAACTGGCATCTTCATTAGTGGAACAGTTCCCTTGCCTCAAGGATTCAGAGGGTAAAGGTTGTAAGTTAGATTTACATTTTTTAACTCACTGCATTATCTATCATGCATGAGCTCTGCTATTTCTACCGAAACAGAGCCCTTAAAGGTGTAATACTTTTTGGTTGGTTTTACCAAATCCTAGCCATTTTGAGCACAAAGGGTCTTTAAAAAAAATAACATACTTTTTATTTTGAAGGATGCTTGGTACACCCAAGGATGACGCCACCGTCCTTCTACTAGTTTCCTTGAGGAACGCCTCAGGAGCCTGAGGAAGCGGCGTCGGAGACCAGGACGCTCAACTCTATAGCTGCAGCCGCCGAAGATGACATACACACACACACACACACACACACAGACACTCACACACACACTCACACACATACACACGTACACACACACACACACACACACACACACACACAGAGAGATATTAATAGGGGCAGATATTACTAGACAGACCAGATTGTCTGTATTTGTTGTTACTGAGAGCTTTAATTGATTCTAATAGACGTATAATGATATTAGGCCACATGTTCATTTGATGGTTTCCTAGATGTTCTACAGTTGCAACTTCGTTGATATACAGTACCAGTCAAAAGTTTGGACTCACCTACTCATTCAAGGGTTTTTCTTTATTTTTTACAATTTTCTACATTGTAGAATAATAGTGAAGACATCAAAACTATGAAATGACACATATGGAATCATGTAGTAACCAAAAAAGTCTGATGCAGCACTCCATCACTCTCCTTCTTGGTCAAATAGCCCTTACACAGCCTGGAGGTGTGTTGGGTCATTATCCTTTTGAAAAACAAATGATGGTCCCACTAAGCGCAAACCAGATGGGGATGGCGTATCGCTGCAGAATGTGATATGGATTTTTTAGATTGGTACATCTCTGTTGCTAGGCAAGAACTTAATTAGTTCCTCTCACTAGGTTTGTGTGTGTGTGTGTAAAATGGGCATCAGACCTGTCACCGGGTCAAATTCTACAGTTGTCTTAATCTTATCAGTGACTGAAACCAGACTGTGACCCTGTGGCTCTCCTTGGGCAGATCCCTGGAGCGAGCCGGGGTTGAACAGAGTTCAGGCTGGACCCTTTGTCTCTCCTTGGGGCGTCTTCTTCATTAATTATATGACTCAGTGGGAGAGAGGGGTTGGGCTTGGGTATGTTTGAGAGATTGATTGTGGACCTGCCATGTCCACAATCAATCTCCAGGTCAAGCCAGGGTGAGCCGGTGTAGAACAGAGTTCAACCTGAACATGATTATTTTTGCATGACAAAGCGTGGTTGGTCACACCACCATTGTTTCCAAACTGAATGCATAGAAGGAGAAGAAGTCAGATTTCGGCACTATCCTAAACTAGGGAAGTGGGCGGAGCGGTCGAGAGGTGGAAACTGGAGACAGTGGTGGTGGAACCAAAGAGGGAGGGGTTAAGCTAAAATGTATGTAAACTGGGAGGTGGAAAATCAGATGCTCTGCAGACCACCTCGGCTTTATCTAATCGAAATAAAGTCTATCTTAATTCTACAAAAACTTTGGAAATACTTATTTGATCAGTATAAGGACGAATTTTCCACATCAAATGCTGTGGTAGCCATGTTGGTTAAGTGTGCCTTGAATTCTAAATAAATCACAGACAGTGTCACCAGCAAAGCACCATAACACCACCTCCTCCATGCTTCACGGTGGGAACTACACATGCGGAGATCATCCATTCACCAACACCTTGGACTCCAGACCAAAGGACAAATTTCCACCGGTCTAATGTCCATTACTCGTGTTTCTTGGCCCAAGCAGGTCTCTTCTTCTTATTGGTTTCTTTTAAATCAAATTAAATCAAATAAAATTGTGTGTAGACCTTACAGTGAAATGTTTACTTACAAGCCCTTAACCAACAATATAGTTTTAAGAAAGAATACAAAAGAAAACAACACAAAAAAACACAATATAAAATTATACGAAATAAAAGTAACAAATAATTAAAGAGCAGCAGTAAAAATAGCGAGGCTATATACAGGGGGTACCGGTACCGAGTCAATGTGTGGGGGCACCGGTTAGTCGAGGTAATTTGGGTAATATGTACATGTAGGTAGAGTTATTAAAGTGACTATGCATAGATAGTAAACAGAGAGTAGCAGCAGCGTAAAAGAGGTGGGGGGGGGGCAATGCAAATAGTCCGGGTAGCCATTTGATTAGATGTTCAGGAGTCTTATGGCTTGGGGGTAGAAGCTGTTTAGAAGCCTTTTGGACCTAGACTTGGCGCTCCGGTACCGCTTGCCATGCGGTAGCAAAGAGAACAGTCTATGACCAGGGTGGCTGGAGTCTTTGACAATTTTTAGGGCCTTCCTCTGACTCCGCCTGGTATATAGGTCCTGGATGGCAGGAAGCTTGGCCCCAGTGATGTACTGGGCCGTACGCACTACCCTCTGTAGTGCCTTGCGGTCGGAGGCCGAGCAGTTGCCTTACCAGGCGGTGATGCATCCAGTAACAAATAAAGAATAACCCTTGAATGAGTAGGTGTGTTCAAACTTTTGACTGTTAGTGTACACAACTCACTGTATTTAGGGAAAGATGTATTTCCCTAGTGAAATGTTACTTGACATTAAATACTTTTAGCCCATAACAGAGTCAGATGTGTCCCCTGAAGGAGACAGCCATCCGGAGGGCAAAGTGGATACGTGAAAACGGGTCCAAGACAACGGAGGAAATCTCCAATCACAGATGCTGTGTACTCCAGGCATGGTGGCTCATAGTAAGCACCCCAGCAACAAGGGTTAAAGTCGAATCCGTTTCCGTACATGATCTAAAGTCTACTCATCAGGGTTTGGGTCAATTCCATTTAGATTCCAGTCAATTCCGAATGTAAACCCAATTCCAAATGGTCCTCATTGAAAAGCGCTGAAGAGAATTTGAATTTTAGTCCTGAATTGTCTGGAATTGGAATGGACCCCAACCCACTCATACCTGTCAGTAGGCAGAATTCAATGTATGATTTAATTATAACTTCTATAGTCTCATTGATCTACAAAATGATATCCATTACAGCTCCTTTTTCAATCTGATCTAAAGGAAAAATTAATTCATACATTTGTTTGTCTCTACCCATTCTCCAGAGTTTGATTCACTCGACTTTGGATGTTCAACAAAGCTGACCTGAGAAGATACTACATGCGGAGAACCTGCTGTCAGAGCGGGAGGCAGACGTGATCACTGCTGCAAACATATTGAAATAAAAGTACCATCTCAAATGTTCATCCACTTTTATCCATTTTGACTCTCCACTAAACCTTGTTATGACTTTCTCCCCCAGATCAAAAAAAAAAAATGGTGACTTGGCCCGATGGTGCCGCCAATGCCACTCCCACCACCAATGTACCGAGTCGGGAGGAAGAATGTACGCTCAACAATCCTAGAGGCCAGAAAGTCATTCGATGACTTGCAGCCTGTAAGTATAAATGTGAAATATTAAGTATGTCTTAAACTGTAAACCACAGACAACGTGGCAAAGACTCAACACCAGGCAGATGAACATCCTGCACACAGATTTAGACTTCTGAGTATATCATGTTCTGAACAATAGGAAAGGTCACATTGTGTGTCTGCACATGGGGATCCCTGTGTCTGATGGTTACTGGTCCAACATGTTATAAGCATATTCTCTAATAGACAGGGGAGCCCTGTGGCTGATGGTTACTGGTCCAACATGTTATAAGCATATTCTCTAATAGACAGGGGAGCCCTGTGGCTGATGGTTACTGGTCCAACATGTTATAAGCATATTCTCTAATAGACAGGGGAGCCCTGTGTCTGATGGTTACTGGTCCAACATGTTATAAGCATATTCTCTAATAGACAGGGGAGCCCTGTGGCTGATGGTTACTGGTCCAACATGTTATAAGCATATTCTCTAATAGACAGGGGAGCCCTGTGTCTGATGGTTACTGGTCCAACATGTTATAAGCATATTCTCTAATAGACAGGGGAGCCCTGTGGCTGATGGTTACTGGTCCAACATGTTATAAGCATATTCTCTAATAGACAGGGGAGCCCTGTGGCTGATGGTTACTGGTCCAACATGTTATAAGCATATTCTCTAATAGACAGGGGAGCCCTGTGGCTGATGGTTACTGGTCCAACATGTTATAAGCATATTCTCTAATAGACAGGGGAGCCCTGTGGCTGATGGTTACTGGTCCAACATGTTATAAGCATATTCTCTAATAGACAGGGGAGCCCTGTGGCTGATGGTTACTGGTCCAACATGTTATAAGCATATTCTCTAATAGACAGGGGAGCCCTGTGGCTGATGGTTACTGGTCCAACATGTTATAAGCATATTCTCTAATAGACAGGGGATCCCTGTGGCTGATGGTTACTGGTCCAACATGTTATAAGCATATTCTCTAATAGACAGGGGAGCCCTGTGGCTGATGGTTACTGGTCCAACATGTTATAAGCATATTCTCTAATAGACAGGGGAGCCCTGTGTCTGATGGTTACTGGTCCAACATGTTATAAGCATATTCTCTAATAGACAGGGGAGCCCTGTGTCTGATGGTTACTGGTCCAACATGTTATAAGCATATTCTCTAATAGACAGGGGAGCCCTGTGGCTGATGGTTACTGGTCCAACATGTTATAAGCATATTCTCTAATAGACAGGGGAGCACTGTGGCTGATGGTTACTGGTCCAACATGTTATAAGCATATTCTCTAATAGACAGGGGAGCCCTGTGTCTGATGGTTACTGGTCCAACATGTTATAAGCATATTCTCTAATAGACAGGGGAGCACTGTGGCTGATGGTTACTGGTCCAACATGTTATAAGCATATTCTCTAATAGACAGGGGAGCCCTGTGGCTGATGATTACTGGTCCAACATGTTATAAGCATATTCTCTAATAGACAGGGGATCCCTGTGGCTGATGGTTACTGGTCCAACATGTTATAAGCATATTCTCTAATAGACAGGGGAGCCCTGTGGCTGATGGTTACTGGTCCAACATGTTATAAGCATATTCTCTAATAGACAGGGGAGCCCTGTGTCTGATGGTTACTGGTCCAACATGTTATAAGCATATTCTCTAATAGACAGGGGATCCCTGTGGCTGATGGTTACTGGTCCAACATGTTATAAGCATATTCTCTAATAGACAGGGGGAGCCCTGTGGCTGATGGTTACTGGTCCAACATGTTATAAGCATATTCTCTAATAGACAGGGGAGCACTGTGGCTGATGGTTACTGGTCCAACATGTTATAAGCATATTCTCTAATAGACAGGGGAGCCCTGTGTCTGATGGTTACTGGTCCAACATGTTATAAGCATATTCTCTAATAGACAGGGGATCCCTGTGGCTGATGGTTACTGGTCCAACATGTTATAAGCATATTCTCTAATAGACAGGGGAGCCCTGTGGCTGATGGTTACTGGTCCAACATGTTATAAGCATATTCTCTAATAGACAGGGGAGCCCCGTGTCTGATGGTTACTGGTCCAACATGTTATAAGCATATTCTCTAATAGACAGGGGAGCCCTGTGGCTGATGGTTACTGGTCCAACATGTTATAAGCATATTCTCTAATAGACAGGGGAGCCCTGTGGCTGATGGTTACTGGTCCAACATGTTATAAGCATATTCTCTAACAGACAGGGGAGCCCTGTGTCTGATGGTTACTGGTCCAACATGTTATAAGCATATTCTCTAATAGACAGGGGAGCACTGTGGCTGATGGTTACTGGTCCAACATGTTATAAGCATATTCTCTAATAGACAGGGGAGCCCTGTGGCTGATGGTTACTGGTCCAACATGTTATAAGCATATTCTCTAATAGACAGGGGAGCCCTGTGGCTGATGGTTACTGGTCCAACATGTTATAAGCATATTCTCTAATAGACAGGGGAGCCCTGTGTCTGATGGTTACTGGTCCAACATGTTATAAGCATATTCTCTAATAGACAGGGGGAGCCCTGTGTCTGATGGTTACTGGTCCAACATGTTATAAGCATATTCTCTAATAGACAGGGGAGCCCTGTGGCTGATGGTTACTGGTCCAACATGTTATAAGCATATTCTCTAATAGACAGGGGAGCCCTGTGTCTGATGGTTACTGGTCCAACATGTTATAAGCATATTATCTAATAGACAGGGGAGCCCTGTGGCTGATGGTTACTGGTCCAACATGTTATAAGCATATTCTCTAATAGACAGGGGATCCCTGTGGCTGATGGTTACTGGTCCAACATGTTATAAGCATATTCTCTAACAGACAGGGGAGCCCTGTGTCTGATGGTTACTGGTCCAACATGTTATAAGCATATTCTCTAATAGACAGGGGAGCCCTGTGGCTGATGGTTACTGGTCCAACATGTTATAAGCATATTCTCTAATAGACAGGGGAGCCCTGTGTCTGATGGTTACTGGTCCAACATGTTATAAGCATATTCTCTAATAGACAGGGGAGCCCTGTGGCTGATGGTTACTGGTCCAACATGTTATAAGCATATTCTCTAACAGACAGGGGAGCCCTGTGTCTGATGGTTACTGGTCCAACATGTTATAAGCATATTCTCTAATAGACAGGGGAGCCCTGTGGCTGATGGTTACTGGTCCAACATGTTATAAGCATATTCTCTAATAGACAGGGGAGCCCTGTGTCTGATGGTTACTGGTCCAACATGTTATAAGCATATTCTCTAATAGACAGGGGAGCCCTGTGGCTGATGGTTACTGGTCCAACATGTTATTAGCATATTCTCTAATAGACAGGGGATCCCTGTGTCTGATGGTTACTGGTCCAACATGTTATAAGCATATTCTCTAATAGACAGGGGATCCCTGTGTCTGATGGTTACTGGTCCAACATGTTATAAGCATATTCTCTAATAGACAGGGGAGCCCTGTGGTTGATGGTTACTGGTCCAACATGTTATAAGCATATTCTCTAATAGACAGGGGAGCCCTGTGTCTGATGGTTACTGGTCCAACATGTTATAAGCATATTCTCTAATAGACAGGGGAGCCCTGTGTCTGATGGTTACTGGTCCAACATGTTATAAGCATATTCTCTAATAGACAGGGGATCCCTGTGGCTGATGGTTACTGGTCCAACATGTTATAAGCATATTCTCTAATAGACAGGGGAGCCCTGTGGCTGATGGTTACTGGTCCAACATGTTATAAGCATATTCTCTAATAGACAGGGGAGCCCTGTGTCTGATGGTTACTGGTCCAACATGTTATAAGCATATTCTCTAATAGACAGGGGAGCCCTGTGTCTGATGGTTACTGGTCCAACATGTTATAAGCATATTCTCTAATAGACAGGGGAGCCCTGTGTCTGATGGTTACTGGTCCAACATGTTATAAGCATATTCTCTAATAGACAGGGGAGCCCTGTGGCTGATGGTTACTGGTCCAACATGTTATAAGCATATTCTCTAATAGACAGGGGAGCCCTGTGGCTGATGGTTACAGGTCCAACATGTTATAAGCATATTCTCTAATAGACAGGGGATCCCTGTGGCTGATGGTTACTGGTCCAACATGTTATAAGCATATTCTCTAATAGACAGGGGAGCCCTGTGGCTGATGGTTACTGGTCCAACATGTTATAAGCATATTCTCTAATAGACAGGGGAGCCCTGTGTCTGATGGTTACTGGTCCAACATGTTATAAGCATATTCTCTAATAGACAGGGAGCCCTGTGGCTGATGGTTACTGGTCCAACATGTTATAAGCATATTCTCTAATAGACAGGGGAGCCCTGTGTCTGATGGTTACTGGTCCAACATGTTATAAGCATATTCTCTAATAGACAGGGGAGCCCTGTGTCTGATGGTTACTGGTCCAACATGTTATAAGCATATTCTCTAATAGACAGGGGAGCCCTGTGGCTGATGGTTACTGGTCCAACATGTTATAAGCATATTCTCTAATAGACAGGGGAGCCCTGTGGCTGATGGTTACAGGTCCAACATGTTATAAGCATATTCTCTAATAGACAGGGGATCCCTGTGGCTGATGGTTACTGGTCCAACATGTTATAAGCATATTCTCTAATAGACAGGGGAGCCCTGTGGCTGATGGTTACTGGTCCAACATGTTATAAGCATATTCTCTAATAGACAGGGGAGCCCTGTGTCTGATGGTTACTGGTCCAACATGTTATAAGCATATTCTCTAATAGACAGGGGAGCCCTGTGTCTGATGGTTACTGGTCCAACATGTTATAAGCATATTCTCTAATAGACAGGGGAGCCCTGTGTCTGATGGTTACTGGTCCAACATGTTATAAGCATATTCTCTAATAGACAGGGGAGCCCTGTGGCTGATGGTTACTGGTCCAACATGTTATAAGCATATTCTCTAATAGACAGGGGAGCCCTGTGGCTGATGGTTACTGGTCCAACATGTTATAAGCATATTCTCTAATAGACAGGGGAGCCCTGTGTCTGATGGTTACTGGTCCAACATGTTATAAGCATATTCTCTAATAGACAGGGGAGCCCTGTGGCTGATGGTTACTGGTCCAACATGTTATAAGCATATTCTCTAATAGACAGGGGAGCCCTGTGTCTGATGGTTACTGGTCCAACATGTTATAAGCATATTCTCTAATAGACAGGGGAGCCCTGTGTCTGATGGTTACTGGTCCAACATGTTATAAGCATATTCTCTAATAGACAGGGGAGCCCTGTGGCTGATGGTTACTGGTCCAACATGTTATAAGCATATTCTCTAATAGACAGGGGAGCCCTGTGTCTGATGGTTACTGGTCCAACATGTTATAAGCATATTCTCTAATAGACAGGGGAGCCCTGTGTCTGATGGTTACTGGTCCAACATGTTATAAGCATATTCTCTAATAGACAGGGGAGACCTGTGGCTGATGGTTACTGGTCCAACATGTTATAAGCATATTCTCTAATAGACAGGGGAGCCCTGTGTCTGATGGTTACTGGTCCAACATGTTATAAGCATATTCTCTAATAGACAGGTCCAACATGTTATAAGCATATTCTCTAATAGACAGGGGAGCCCTGTGGCTGATGGTTACTGGTCCAACATGTTATAAGCATATTCTCTAATAGACAGGGGATCCCTGTGTCTGATGGTTACTGGTCCAACATGTTATAAGCATATTCTCTAATAGACAGGGGATCCCTGTGTCTGATGGTTACTGGTCCAACATGTTATAAGCATATTCTCTAATAGACAGGGGAGCCCTGTGGCTGATGGTTACTGGTCCAACATGTTATAAGCATATTCTCTAATAGACAGGGGATCCCTGTGTCTGATGGTTACTGGTCCAACATGTTATAAGCATATTCTCTAATAGACAGGGGAGCCCTGTGTCTGATGGTTACTGGTCCAACATGTTATAAGCATATTCTCTAATAGACAGGGGAGCCCTGTGGCTGATGGTTACTGGTCCAACATGTTATAAGCATATTCTCTAATAGACAGGGGAGCCCTGTGTCTGATGGTTACTGGTCCAACATGTTATAAGCATATTCTCTAATAGACAGGGGAGCCCTGTGGCTGATGGTTACTGGTCCAACATGTTATAAGCATATTCTCTAATAGACAGGGGAGCCCTGTGTCTGATGGTTACTGGTCCAACATGTTATAAGCATATTCTCTAATAGACAGGGGAGCCCTGTGTCTGATGGTTACTGGTCCAACATGTTATAAGCATATTCTCTAATAGACAGGGGAGCCCTGTGGCTGATGGTTACTGGTCCAACATGTTATAAGCATATTCTCTAATAGACAGGGGAGCCCTGTGTCTGATGGTTACTGGTCCAACATGTTATAAGCATATTCTCTAATAGACAGGGGAGCCCTGTGGCTGATGGTTACAGGTCCAACATGTTATAAGCATATTCTCTAATAGACAGGGGATCCCTGTGGCTGATGGTTACTGGTCCAACATGTTATAAGCATATTCTCTAATAGACAGGGGAGCCCTGTGTCTGATGGTTACTGGTCCAACATGTTATAAGCATATTCTCTAATAGACAGGTCCAACATGTTATAAGCATATTCTCTAATAGACAGGGGAGCCCTGTGGCTGATGGTTACTGGTCCAACATGTTATAAGCATATTCTCTAATAGATAGGGGAGCCCTGTGTCTGATGGTTACTGGTCCAACATGTTATAAGCATATTCTCTAATAGACAGGGGATCCCTGTGTCTGATGGTTACTGGTCCAACATGTTATAAGCATATTCTCTAATAGACAGGGGAGCCCTGTGGCTGATGGTTACTGGTCCAACATGTTATAAGCATATTCTCTAATAGACAGGGGATCCCTGTGTCTGATGGTAACTGGTCCAACATGTTATAAGCATATTCTCTAATAGACAGGGGAGCCCTGTGTCTGATGGTTACTGGTCCAACATGTTATAAGCATATTCTCTAATAGACAGGGGAGCCCTGTGGCTGATGGTTACTGGTCCAACATGTTATAAGCATATTCTCTAATAGACAGGGGAGCCCTGTGGCTGATGGTTACTGGTCCAACATGTTATAAGCATATTCTCTAATAGACAGGGGAGCCCTGTGGCTGATGGTTACTGGTCCAACATGTTATAAGCATATTCTCTAATAGACAGGGGAGCCCTGTGTCTGATGGTTACTGGTCCAACATGTTATAAGCATATTCTCTAATAGACAGGGGAGCCCTGTGGCTGATGGTTACTGGTCCAACATGTTATAAGCATATTCTCTAATAGACAGGGGAGCCCTGTGTCTGATGGTTACTGGTCCAACATGTTATAAGCATATTCTCTAACAGACAGGGGAGCCCTGTGGCTGATGGTTACTGGTCCAACATGTTATAAGCATATTCTCTAATAGACAGGGGAGCCCTGTGTCTGATAGTTACTGGTCCAACATGTTATAAGCATATTCTCTAATAGACAGGGGAGCCCTGTGTCTGATGGTTACTGGTCCAACATGTTATAAGCATATTCTCTAATAGACAGGGGAGCACTGTGGCTGATGGTTACTGGTCCAACATGTTATAAGCATATTCTCTAATAGACAGGGGAGCCCTGTGTCTGATGGTTACTGGTCCAACATGTTATAAGCATATTCTCTAATAGACAGGGGATCCCTGTGGCTGATGGTTACTGGTCCAACATGTTATAAGCATATTCTCTAATAGACAGGGGAGCCCTGTGTCTGATGGTTACTGGTCCAACATTTTATAAGCATATTCTCTAATAGACAGGGGAGCCCTGTGGCTGATGGTTACTGGTCCAACATGTTATAAGCATATTCTCTAATAGACAGGGGAGCCCTGTGGCTGATGGTTACTGGTCCAACATGTTATAAGCATATTCTCTAATAGACAGGGGAGCCCTGTGTCTGATGGTTACTGGTCCAACATGTTATAAGCATATTCTCTAATAGACAGGGGAGCCCTGTGGCTGATGGTTACTGGTCCAACATGTTATAAGCATATTCTCTAACAGACAGGGGAGCCCTGTGGCTGATGGTTACTGGTCCAACATGTTATAAGCATATTCTCTAATAGACAGGGGAGCCCTGTGTCTGATGGTTACTGGTCCAACATGTTATAAGCATATTCTCTAATAGACAGGGGAGCCCTGTGGCTGATGGTTACTGGTCCAACATGTTATAAGCATATTCTCTAATAGACAGGGGAGCCCTGTGTCTGATGGTTACTGGTCCAACATGTTATAAGCATATTCTCTAATAGACAGGGGAGCCCTGTGGCTGATGGTTACTGGTCCAACATGTTATAAGCATATTCTCTAATAGACAGGGGAGCCCTGTGTCTGATGGTTACTGGTCCAACATGTTATAAGCATATTCTCTAATAGACAGGGGAGCCCTGTGTCTGATGGTTACTGGTCCAACATGTTATAAGCATATTCTCTAACAGACAGGGGAGCCCTGTGGCTGATGGTTACTGGTCCAACATGTTATAAGCATATTCTCTAATAGACAGTGGAGCCCTGTGTATGATGGTTACTGGTCCAACATGTTATAAGCATATTCTCTAATAGACAGGGGAGCCCCATGTCTGATGGTTACTGGTCCAACATGTTATAAGCATATTCTCTAATAGACAGGGGAGCCCTGTGGCTGATGGTTACTGGTCCAACATGTTATAAGCATATTCTCTAATAGACAGGGGATGCCTGTGTCTGATGGTTACTGGTCCAACATGTTATAAGCATATTCTCTAATAGACAGGGGAGCCCTGTGGCTGATGGTTACTGGTCCAACATGTTATAAGCATATTCTCTAATAGACAGGGGATCCCTGTGTCTGATGGTTACTGGTCCAACATGTTATAAGCATATTCTCTAATAGACAGGGGAGCCCTGTGTCTGATGGTTACTGGTCCAACATGTTATAAGCATATTCTCTAATAGACAGGGGAGCCCTGTGTCTGATGGTTACTGGTCCAACATGTTATAAGCATATTCTCTAATAGACAGGGGAGCCCTGTGGCTGATGGTTACTGGTCCAACATGTTATAAGCATATTCTCTAATAGACAGGGGAGCCCTGTGGCTGATGGTTACTGGTCCAACATGTTATAAGCATATTCTCTAATAGACAGGGGAGCCCTGTGTCTGATGGTTACTGGTCCAACATGTTATAAGCATATTCTCTAATAGACAGGGGAGCCCTGTGGCTGATGGTTACTGGTCCAACATGTTATAAGCATATTCTCTAATAGACAGGGGAGCCCTGTGGCTGATGGTTACTGGTCCAACATGTTATAAGCATATTCTCTAATAGACAGGGGAGCCCTGTGTCTGATGGTTACTGGTCCAACATGTTATAAGCATATTCTCTAATAGACAGGGGAGCCCTGTGTCTGATGGTTACTGGTCCAACATGTTATAAGCATATTCTCTAATAGACAGGGGAGCCCTGTGGCTGATGGTTACTGGTCCAACATGTTATAAGCATATTCTCTAATAGACAGGGGAGCCCTGTGTCTGATGGTTACTGGTCCAACATGTTATAAGCATATTCTCTAATAGACAGGGGAGCCCTGTGGCTGATGGTTACTGGTCCAACATGTTATAAGCATATTCTCTAATAGACAGGGGAGCCCTGTGTCTGATGGTTACTGGTCCAACATGTTATAAGCATATTCTCTAATAGACAGGGGATCCCTGTGTCTGATGGTTACTGGTCCAACATGTTATAAGCATATTCTCTAATAGACAGGGGAGCCCTGTGGCTGATGGTTACTGGTCCAACATGTTATAAGCATATTCTCTAATAGACAGGGGATCCCTGTGTCTGATGGTTACTGGTCCAACATGTTATAAGCATATTCTCTAATAGACAGGGGAGCCCTGTGTCTGATGGTTACTGGTCCAACATGTTATAAGCATATTCTCTAATAGACAGGGGAGCCCTGTGGCTGATGGTTACTGGTCCAACATGTTATAAGCATATTCTCTAATAGACAGGGGAGCCCTGTGTCTGATGGTTACTGGTCCAACATGTTATAAGCATATTCTCTAATAGACAGGGGAGCCCTGTGGCTGATGGTTACTGGTCCAACATGTTATAAGCATATTCTCTAATAGACAGGGGAGCCCTGTGTCTGATGGTTACTGGTCCAACATGTTATAAGCATATTCTCTAATAGACAGGGGGAGCCCTGTGTCTGATGGTTACTGGTCCAACATGTTATAAGCATATTCTCTAATAGACAGGGGAGCCCTGTGGCTGATGGTTACTGGTCCAACATGTTATAAGCATATTCTCTAATAGACAGGGGAGCCCTGTGTCTGATGGTTACTGGTCCAACATGTTATAAGCATATTCTCTAATAGACAGGGGAGCCCTGTGGCTGATGGTTACAGGTCCAACATGTTATAAGCATATTCTCTAATAGACAGGGGAGCCCTGTGGCTGATGGTTACTGGTCCAACATGTTATAAGCATATTCTCTAATAGACAGGGGAGCCCTGTGTCTGATGGTTACTGGTCCAACATGTTATAAGCATATTCTCTAATAGACAGGTCACTAGGGGAGCCCTGTGGCTGATGGTTACTGGTCCAACATGTTATAAGCATATTCTCTAATAGACAGGGGAGCCCTGTGTCTGATGGTTACTGGTCCAACATGTTATAAGCATATTCTCTAATAGACAGGGGAGCCCTGTGGCTGATGGTTACTGGTCCAACATGTTATAAGCATATTCTCTAATAGACAGGGGAGCCCTGTGGCTGATGGTTACTGGTCCAACATGTTATAAGCATATTCTCTAATAGACAGGGGAGCCCTGTGTCTGATGGTTACTGGTCCAACATGTTATAAGCATATTCTCTAATAGACAGGGGAGCCCTGTGGCTGATGGTTACTGGTCCAACATGTTATAAGCATATTCTCTAATAGACAGGGGAGCCCTGTGTCTGATGGTTACTGGTCCAACATGTTATAAGCATATTCTCTAACAGACAGGGGAGCCCTGTGGCTGATGGTTACTGGTCCAACATGTTATAAGCATATTCTCTAATAGACAGGGGAGCCCTGTGTCTGATAGTTACTGGTCCAACATGTTATAAGCATATTCTCTAATAGACAGGGGAGCCCTGTGTCTGATGGTTACTGGTCCAACATGTTATAAGCATATTCTCTAATAGACAGGGGAGCACTGTGGCTGATGGTTACTGGTCCAACATGTTATAAGCATATTCTCTAATAGACAGGGGAGCCCTGTGTCTGATGGTTACTGGTCCAACATGTTATAAGCATATTCTCTAATAGACAGGGGATCCCTGTGGCTGATGGTTACTGGTCCAACATGTTATAAGCATATTCTCTAATAGACAGGGGAGCCCTGTGTCTGATGGTTACTGGTCCAACATTTTATAAGCATATTCTCTAATAGACAGGGGAGCCCTGTGGCTGATGGTTACTGGTCCAACATGTTATAAGCATATTCTCTAATAGACAGGGGAGCCCTGTGGCTGATGGTTACTGGTCCAACATGTTATAAGCATATTCTCTAATAGACAGGGGAGCCCTGTGTCTGATGGTTACTGGTCCAACATGTTATAAGCATATTCTCTAATAGACAGGGGAGCCCTGTGGCTGATGGTTACTGGTCCAACATGTTATAAGCATATTCTCTAACAGACAGGGGAGCCCTGTGGCTGATGGTTACTGGTCCAACATGTTATAAGCATATTCTCTAATAGACAGGGGAGCCCTGTGTCTGATGGTTACTGGTCCAACATGTTATAAGCATATTCTCTAATAGACAGGGGAGCCCTGTGGCTGATGGTTACTGGTCCAACATGTTATAAGCATATTCTCTAATAGACAGGGGAGCCCTGTGTCTGATGGTTACTGGTCCAACATGTTATAAGCATATTCTCTAATAGACAGGGGAGCCCTGTGGCTGATGGTTACTGGTCCAACATGTTATAAGCATATTCTCTAATAGACAGGGGAGCCCTGTGTCTGATGGTTACTGGTCCAACATGTTATAAGCATATTCTCTAATAGACAGGGGAGCCCTGTGTCTGATGGTTACTGGTCCAACATGTTATAAGCATATTCTCTAACAGACAGGGGAGCCCTGTGGCTGATGGTTACTGGTCCAACATGTTATAAGCATATTCTCTAATAGACAGGGGAGCCCTGTGTATGATGGTTACTGGTCCAACATGTTATAAGCATATTCTCTAATAGACAGGGGAGCCCCATGTCTGATGGTTACTGGTCCAACATGTTATAAGCATATTCTCTAATAGACAGGGGAGCCCTGTGGCTGATGGTTACTGGTCCAACATGTTATAAGCATATTCTCTAATAGACAGGGGATCCCTGTGTCTGATGGTTACTGGTCCAACAGGTTATAAGCATATTCTCTAACAGACAGGGGATCCCTGTGGCTGATGGTTACTGGTCCAACATGTTATAAGCATATTCTCTAATAGACAGGGGAGCCCTGTGGCTGATGGTTACTGGTCCAACATGTTATAAGCATATTCTCTAATAGACAGGGGAGCCCTGTGTCTGATGGTTACTGGTCCAACATGTTATAAGCATATTCTCTAATAGACAGGGGAGCCCTGTGGCTGATGGTTACTGGTCCAACATGTTATAAGCATATTCTCTAATAGACAGGGGAGCCCTGTGGCTGATGGTTACTGGTCCAACATGTTATAAGCATATTCTCTAATAGACAGGGGAGCCCTGTGTCTGATGGTTACTGGTCCAACATGTTATAAGCATATTCTCTAATAGACAGGGGAGCCCTGTGGCTGATGGTTACTGGTCCAACATGTTATAAGCATATTCTCTAATAGACAAGGGAGCACTGTGGCTGATGGTTACTGGTCCAACATGTTATAAGCATATTCTCTAATAGACAGGGGAGCCCTGTGGCTGATGGTTACTGGTCCAACATGTTATAAGCATATTCTCTAATAGACAGGGGAGCCCTGTGTCTGATGGTTACTGGTCCAACATGTTATACGCATATTCTCTAATAGACAGGGGAGCCCTGTGGCTGATGGTTACTGGTCCAACATGTTATAAGCATATTCTCTAATAGACAGGGGAGCCCTGTGTCTGATGGTTACTGGTCCAACATGTTATAAGCATATTCTCTAATAGACAGGGGAGCCCTGTGGCTGATGGTTACTGGTCCAACATGTTATAAGCATATTCTCTAATAGACAGGGGATCCCTGTGGCTGATGGTTACTGGTCCAACATGTTATAAGCATATTCTCTAATAGACAGGGGAGCCCTGTGGCTGATGGTTACTGGTCCAACATGTTATAAGCATATTCTCTAATAGACAGGGGAGCCCTGTGTCTGATGGTTACTGGTCCAACATGTTATAAGCATATTCTCTAATAGACAGGGGAGCCCTGTGTCTGATGGTTACTGGTCCAACATGTTATAAGCATATTCTCTAACAGACAGGGGAGCCCTGTGGCTGATGGTTACTGGTCCAACATGTTATAAGCATATTCTCTAATAGACAGGGGAGCCCTGTGTCTGATGGTTACTGGTCCAACATGTTATAAGCATATTCTCTAACAGACAGGGGAGCCCTGTGGCTGATGGTTACTGGTCCAACATGTTATAAGCATATTCTCTAACAGACAGGGGAGCCCTGTGGCTGATGGTTACTGGTCCAACATGTTATAAGCATATTCTCTAATAGACAGGGGAGCACTGTGGATGATGGTTACTGGTCCAACATGTTATAAGCATATTCTCTAATAGACAGGGGAGCCCTGTGTCTGATGGTTACTGGTCCAACATGTTATAAGCATATTCTCTAATAGACAGGGGAGCCCTGTGTCTGATGGTTACTGGTCCAACATGTTATAAGCATATTCTCTAACAGACAGGGGAGCCCTGTGGCTGATGGTTACTGGTCCAACATGTTATAAGCATATTCTCTAATAGACAGGGGAGCACTGTGGCTGATGGTTACTGGTCCAACATGTTATAAGCATATTCTCTAATAGACAGGGGAGCCCTGTGTCTGATGGTTACTGGTCCAACATGTTATAAGCATATTCTCTAACAGACAGGGGAGCCCTGTGGCTGATGGTTACTGGTCCAACATGTTATAAGCATATTCTATAATAGACAGGGGAGCCCTGTGTCTGATGGTTACTGGTCCAACATGTTATAAGCATATTCTCTAATAGACAGGGGAGCCCTGTGGCTGATGGTTACTGGTCCAACATGTTATAAGCATATTCTCTAACAGACAGGGGAGCCCTGTGTCTGATGGTTACTGGTCCAACATGTTATAAGCATATTCTCTAATAGACAGGGGAGCCCTGTGGCTGATGGTTACTGGTCCAACATGTTATAAGCATATTCTCTAATAGACAGGGGAGCCCTGTGTCTGATGGTTACTGGTCCAACATGTTATAAGCATATTCTCTAACAGACAGGGGAGCCCTGTGGCTGATGGTTACTGGTCCAACATGTTATAAGCATATTCTCTAATAGACAGGGGAGCACTGTGGCTGATGGTTACTGGTCCAACATGTTATAAGCATATTCTCTAATAGACAGGGGAGCCCTGTGTCTGATGGTTACTGGTCCAACATGTTATAAGCATATTCTCTAACAGACAGGGGAGCCCTGTGGCTGATGGTTACTGGTCCAACATGTTATAAGCATATTCTCTAATAGACAGGGGAGCCCTGTGTCTGATGGTTACTGGTCCAACATATTATAAGCATATTCTCTAATAGACAGGGGAGCCCTGTGGCTGATGGTTACTGGTCCAACATGTTATAAGCATATTCTCTAATAGACAGGGGAGCCCTGTGGCTGATGGTTACTGGTCCAACATGTTATAAGCATATTCTCTAATAGACAGGGGAGCCCTGTGTCTGATGGTTACTGGTCCAACATGTTATAAGCATATTCTCTAATAGACAGGGGAGCCCTGTGGCTGATGGTTACTGGTCCAACATGTTATAAGCATATTATCTAATAGACAGGGGAGCCCTGTGTCTGATGGTTACTGGTCCAACATGTTATAAGCATATTCTCTAATAGACAGGGGAGCCCTGTGTCTGATGGTTACTGGTCCAACATGTTATAAGCATATTCTCTAATAGACAGGGGAGCCCTGTGGCTGATGGTTACTGGTCCAACATGTTATAAGCATATTCTCTAATAGACAGGGGAGCCCTGTGTCTGATGGTTACTGGTCCAACATGTTATAAGCATATTCTCTAATAGACAGGGGAGCCCTGTGTCTGATGGTTACTGGTCCAACATGTTATAAGCATATTCTCTAATAGACAGGGGAGCCCTGTGTCTGATGGTTACTGGTCCAACATGTTATAAGCATATTCTCTAATAGACAGGGGAGCCCTGTGGCTGATGGTTAATGGTCCAACATGTTATAAGCATATTCTCTAATAGACAGGGGAGCCCTGTGGCTGATGGTTACTGGTCCAACATGTTATAAGCATATTCTCTAATAGACAGGGGAGCCCTGTGTCTGATGGTTACTGGTCCAACATGTTATAAGCATATTCTCTAATAGACAGGGGAGCCCTGTGTCTGATGGTTACAGGTCCAACATGTTATAAGCATATTCTCTAATAGACAGGGGAGCCCTGGTCCAACATGTTATAATCATATTCTCTAATAGACAGGGGAGCCCTGTGTCTGATGGTTACTGGTCCAACATGTTATAAGCATATTCTCTAATAGACAGGGGAGCCCTGTGTCTGATGGTTACTGGTCCAACATGTTATAAGCATATTCTCTAATAGACAGGGGAGCCCTGTGGCTGATGGTTACTGGTCCAACATGTTATAAGCATATTCTCTAATAGACAGGGGAGCCCTGTGTCTGATGGTTACTGGTCCAACATGTTATAAGCATATTCTCTAATAGACAGGGGAGCCCTGTGGCTGATGGTTACTGGTCCAACATGTTATAAGCATATTCTCTAATAGACAGGGGAGCCCTGTGGCTGATGGTTACTGGTCCAACATGTTATAAGCATATTCTCTAATAGACAGGGGAGCCCTGTGGCTGATGGTTACTGGTCCAACATGTTATAAGCATATTCTCTAATAGACAGGGGAGCCCTGTGTCTGATGGTTACTGGTCCAACATGTTATAAGCATATTCTCTAATAGACAGGGGAGCCCTGTGGCTGATGGTTACTGGTCCAACATGTTATAAGCATATTCTCTAATAGACAGGGGAGCCCTGTGGCTGATGGTTACTGGTCCAACATGTTATAAGCATATTCTCTAATAGACAGGGGAGCCCTGTGTCTGATGGTTACTGGTCCAACATGTTATAAGCATATTCTCTAATAGACAGGGGAGCCCTGTGGCTGATGGTTACTGGTCCAACATGTTATAAGCATATTCTCTAATAGACAGGGGAGCCCTGTGGCTGATGGTTACTGGTCCAACATGTTATAAGCATATTCTCTAACAGACAGGGGAGCCCTGTGGCTGATGGTTACTGGTCCAACATGTTATAAGCATATTCTCTAATAGACAGGGGAGCCCTGTGGCTGATGGTTACTGGTCCAACATGTTATAAGCATATTCTCTAATAGACAGGGGAGCCCTGTGTCTGATGGTTACTGGTCCAACATGTTATAAGCATATTCTCTAATAGACAGGGGAGCACTGTGGCTGATGGTTACTGGTCCAACATGTTATAAGCATATTCTCTAATAGACAGGGGAGCCCTGTGTCTGATGGTTACTGGTCCAACATGTTATAAGCATATTCTCTAATAGACAGGGGATCCCTGTGGCTGATGGTTACTGGTCCAACATGTTATAAGCATATTCTCTAATAGACAGGGGAGCCCTGTGTCTGATGGTTACTGGTCCAACATTTTATAAGCATATTCTCTAATAGACAGGGGAGCCCTGTGGCTGATGGTTACTGGTCCAACATGTTATAAGCATATTCTCTAATAGACAGGGGAGCCCTGTGGCTGATGGTTACTGGTCCAACATGTTATAAGCATATTCTCTAATAGACAGGGGAGCCCTGTGTCTGATGGTTACTGGTCCAACATGTTATAAGCATATTCTCTAATAGACAGGGGAGCCCTGTGTCTGATGGTTACTGGTCCAACATGTTATAAGCATATTCTCTAATAGACAGGGGAGCACTGTGGCTGATGGTTACTGGTCCAACATGTTATAAGCATATTCTCTAATAGACAGGGGAGCCCTGTGTCTGATGGTTACTGGTCCAACATGTTATAAGCATATTCTCTAATAGACAGGGGATCCCTGTGGCTGATGGTTACTGGTCCAACATGTTATAAGCATATTCTCTAATAGACAGGGGAGCCCTGTGTCTGATGGTTACTGGTCCAACATGTTATAAGCATATTCTCTAATAGACAGGGGAGCCCTGTGGCTGATGGTTACTGGTCCAACATGTTATAAGCATATTCTCTAATAGACAGGGGAGCCCTGTGGCTGATGGTTACTGGTCCAACATGTTATAAGCATATTCTCTAATAGACAGGGGAGCCCTGTGGCTGATGGTTACTGGTCCAACATGTTATAAGCATATTCTCTAATAGACAGGGGAGCCCTGTGGCTGATGGTTACTGGTCCAACATGTAATAAGCATATTCTCTAACAGACAGGGGAGCCCTGTGGCTGATGGTTACTGGTCCAACATGTTATAAGCATATTCTCTAATAGACAGGGGAGCCCTGTGTCTGATGGTTACTGGTCCAACATGTTATAAGCATATTCTCTAATAGACAGGGGAGCCCTGTGGCTGATGGTTACTGGTCCAACATGTTATAAGCATATTCTCTAATAGACAGGGGAGCCCTGTGTCTGATGGTTACTGGTCCAACATGTTATAAGCATATTCTCTAATAGACAGGGGAGCCCTGTGGCTGATGGTTACTGGTCCAACATGTTATAAGCATATTCTCTAATAGACAGGGGAGCCCTGTGTCTGATGGTTACTGGTCCAACATGTTATAAGCATATTCTCTAATAGACAGGGGAGCCCTGTGGCTGATGGTTACTGGTCCAACATGTTATAAGCATATTCTCTAATAGACAGGGGAGCCCTGTGGCTGATGGTTACTGGTCCAACATGTTATAAGCATATTCTCTAATAGACAGGGGAGCCCTGTGTCTGATGGTTACTGGTCCAACATGTTATAAGCATATTCTCTAATAGACAGGGGAGCCCCATGTCTGATGGTTACTGGTCCAACATGTTATACGCATATTCTCTAATAGACAGGGGAGCCCTGTGGCTGATGGTTACTGGTCCAACATGTTATAAGCATATTCTCTAATAGACAGGGGATCCCTGTGTCTGATGGTTACTGGTCCAACATGTTATAAGCATATTCTCTAATAGACAGGGGAGCCCTGTGGCTGATGGTTACTGGTCCAACATGTTATAAGCATATTCTCTAATAGACAGGGGAGCCCTGTGGCTGATGGTTACTGGTCCAACATGTTATAAGCATATTCTCTAATAGACAGGGGAGCCCTGTGGCTGATGGTTACTGGTCCAACATGTTATAAGCATATTCTCTAATAGACAGGGGAGCCCTGTGGCTGATGGTTACTGGTCCAACATGTTATAAGCATATTCTCTAATAGACAGGGGAGCCCTGTGGCTGATGGTTACTGGTCCAACATGTTATAAGCATATTCTCTAATAGACAGGGGAGCCCTGTGTCTGATGGTTACTGGTCCAACATGTTATAAGCATATTCTCTAATAGACAGGGGAGCCCTGTGGCTGATGGTTACTGGTCCAACATGTTATAAGCATATTCTCTAACAGACAGGGGAGCACTGTGGCTGATGGTTACTGGTCCAACATGTTATAAGCATATTCTCTAATAGACAGGGGAGCCCTGTGGCTGATGGTTACTGGTCCAACATGTTATAAGCATATTCTCTAATAGACAGGGGAGCCCTGTGTCTGATGGTTACTGGTCCAACATGTTATAAGCATATTCTCTAATAGACAGGGGAGCCCTGTGGCTGATGGTTACTGGTCCAACATGTTATAAGCATATTCTCTAATAGACAGGGGAGCCCTGTGTCTGATGGTTACTGGTCCAACATGTTATAAGCATATTCTCTAATAGACAGGGGAGCCCTGTGGCTGATGGTTACTGGTCCAACATGTTATAAGCATATTCTCTAATAGACAGGGGATCCCTGTGGCTGATGGTTACTGGTCCAACATGTTATAAGCATATTCTCTAATAGACAGGGGAGCCCTGTGGCTGATGGTTACTGGTCCAACATGTTATAAGCATATTCTCTAATAGACAGGGGAGCCCTGTGTCTGATGGTTACTGGTCCAACATGTTATAAGCATATTCTCTAATAGACAGGGGAGCCCTGTGTCTGATGGTTACTGGTCCAACATGTTATAAGCATATTCTCTAACAGACAGGGGAGCCCTGTGGCTGATGGTTACTGGTCCAACATGTTATAAGCATATTCTCTAATAGACAGGGGAGCCCTGTGTCTGATGGTTACTGGTCCAACATGTTATAAGCATATTCTCTAACAGACAGGGGAGCCCTGTGGCTGATGGTTACTGGTCCAACATGTTATAAGCATATTCTCTAATAGACAGGGGAGCCCTGTGGCTGATGGTTACTGGTCCAACATGTTATAAGCATATTCTCTAATAGACAGGGGAGCACTGTGGCTGATGGTTACTGGTCCAACATGTTATAAGCATATTCTCTAATAGACAGGGGAGCCCTGTGGCTGATGGTTACTGGTCCAACATGTTATAAGCATATTCTCTAATAGACAGGGGAGCCCTGTGTCTGATGGTTACTGGTCCAACATGTTATAAGCATATTCTCTAACAGACAGGGGAGCCCTGTGGCTGATGGTTACTGGTCCAACATGTTATAAGCATATTCTCTAATAGACAGGGGAGCACTGTGGCTGATGGTTACTGGTCCAACATGTTATAAGCATATTCTCTAATAGACAGGGGGAGCCCTGTGTCTGATGGTTACTGGTCCAACATGTTATAAGCATATTCTCTAACAGACAGGGGAGCCCTGTGGCTGATGGTTACTGGTCCAACATGTTATAAGCATATTCTCTAATAGACAGGGGAGCCCTGTGTCTGATGGTTACTGGTCCAACATGTTATAAGCATATTCTCTAATAGACAGGGGAGCCCTGTGGCTGATGGTTACTGGTCCAACATGTTATAAGCATATTCTCTAACAGACAGGGGAGCCCTGTGTCTGATGGTTACTGGTCCAACATGTTATAAGCATATTCTCTAATAGACAGGGGAGCCCTGTGGCTGATGGTTACTGGTCCAACATGTTATAAGCATATTCTCTAATAGACAGGGGAGCCCTGTGGCTGATGGTTACTGGTCCAACATGTTATAAGCATATTCTCTAACAGACAGGGGAGCCCTGTGGCTGATGGTTACTGGTCCAACATGTTATAAGCATATTCTCTAATAGACAGGGGAGCACTGTGTCTGATGGTTACTGGTCCAACATGTTATAAGCATATTCTCTAATAGACAGGGGGAGCCCTGTGTCTGATGGTTACTGGTCCAACATGTTATAAGCATATTCTCTAACAGACAGGGGAGCCCTGTGGCTGATGGTTACTGGTCCAACATGTTATAAGCATATTCTCTAATAGACAGGGGAGCCCTGTGTCTGATGGTTACTGGTCCAACATATTATAAGCATATTCTCTAATAGACAGGGGAGCCCTGTGGCTGATGGTTACTGGTCCAACATGTTATAAGCATATTCTCTAATAGACAGGGGAGCCCTGGTCCAACATGTTATAATCATATTCTCTAATAGACAGGGGGAGCCCTGTGTCTGATGGTTACTGGTCCAACATTTTATAAGCATATTCTCTAATAGACAGGGGAGCCCTGTGGCTGATGGTTACTGGTCCAACATGTTATAAGCATATTCTCTAATAGACAGGGGAGCCCTGTGGCTGATGGTTACTGGTCCAACATGTTATAAGCATATTCTCTAATAGACAGGGGAGCCCTGTGTCTGATGGTTACTGGTCCAACATGTTATAAGCATATTCTCTAATAGACAGGGGAGCCCTGTGGCTGATGGTTACTGGTCCAACATGTTATAAGCATATTCTCTAATAGACAGGGGAGCCCTGTGTCTGATGGTTACTGGTCCAACATGTTATAAGCATATTCTCTAATAGACAGGGGAGCCCTGTGGCTGATGGTTACTGGTCCAACATGTTATAAGCATATTCTCTAATAGACAGGGGAGCCCTGTGGTTGATGGTTACTGGTCCAACATGTTATAAGCATATTCTCTAATAGACAGGGGAGCCCTGTGGCTGATGGTTACTGGTCCAACATGTTATAAGCATATTCTCTAATAGACAGGGGAGCCCTGTGTCTGATGGTTACTGGTCCAACATGTTATAAGCATATTCTCTAATAGACAGGGGATCCCTGTGGCTGATGGTTACTGGTCCAACATGTTATAAGCATATTCTCTAACAGACAGGGGAGCCCTGTGTCTGATGGTTACTGGTCCAACATGTTATAAGCATATTCTCTAATAGACAGGGGAGCCCTGTGTCTGATGGTTACTGGTCCAACATGTTATAAGCATATTCTCTAATAGACAGGGGATCCCTGTGGCTGATGGTTACTGGTCCAACATGTTATAAGCATATTCTCTAATAGACAGGGGAGCCCTGTGTCTGATGGTTACTGGTCCAACATGTTATAAGCATATTCTCTAATAGACAGGTCCAACATGTTATAAGCATATTCTCTAACAGACAGGTCAGAACCAATATTTTATAAGCATATTCTCTAATCAAATCAAATCAGGTCCAACATTTTATAAGCATATTCTCTAATAGACAGGTCCAATATTTTATAAGCATATTCTCTAATAGACAGGTCCAACATTTTATAAGCATATTCTCTAACAGACAGGTCAGAACCAACATTTAGTCTTCATGTAAAGTTTCTACAGATAGCCAGTATCGGGGCTGTAATGTCTTGGTGTCCGACCTGGGTCAAATGCATCATATATTGGAACTGTGCTTGATTTGATTTGCCTGATACAATAAAATAGTAAATTAGCAAACCCCAAACTAAAATCAAGCTCACCCCAAGCACTTTAAAGTATTTGACATATGTACGAGCGGCAGGTAGCTTAGTGGTTAAGAGCGTTGTGCAAGTAACCGAAAGGTCGCTGGTTCTAATCCCCGAGCCGACTAGGTAAAAAATGTTTCTGTGCCCTTGAGCAAGGCACTTAACCCAAATTGTTCATGTAAGTCGATCTGGATAAGAGTGTGGTTTAAAGTATTTGACATATGTATTTGACCCTGGTCTGGTGTGTATTTTCAATGTAGCCTTGACTACTAGACAGATAGACATGTAGCATATCAGACTGGTCCCAGGGTGAATTTTGTACCATTTAATATACAGTCTGACATATTTAATTTCACTTCATCTCTAATGCCATGGCTCAGATTAATCTTGGCCACCCATTCAGTAGTCAAGTGACTTGACTATGGGTGGTTAAGTCAAGTGTCAGATTTCACATAATGTCATGTGATGTTTTTAATAAAGTTATTTCCCTTTGATAATCTGAAGTTATTAAGTATAAATCATCTATCTGATCATATTGCAGTGAGCCAGAATACGTGCTGTGCTACATGTGTAGAGGAGAGGGATCTCAATTGCCATAGGTAGAAAACAAATAGTTCTAAAAGCAGTAGCTCTGTTTCAACGCTAGGGGGCGCTCACACGCCATGTCTACCAGCAGGAGAGAGAGACAGGACTCAGGAAGAAAGTTTACTGTGTTCTTGAACTCTGGTCTTGGAGAGCTACAGGCTTTAGCTCTAGCCCAGCACTAACCCACCCGATTTAACTAATTAATTACTCACCAAGACCTTGATTAGTAGAAGCAAGTGTGTTTGTGCTGGATGGGAACAAAAGCCTGCACACCCTGTAGAACCAAGATTAGAAGAGCATTGCCTTGTAGAAGTGAACTACACCACTAGGTTGATTCCCAAATGGCTAGGGAATAGGTTGCCGTTTGGGACACAACCCCTACACTCTTTGACAGAACAACAGTTGGAACAACAACTTGTAGGTGATATGCTTCCCACAACTGTATAAGACGTCACTTGTTTTTGAAGAGATATTGTCAGTGTCTTGGCTGCAGAATTTTCAAACATCGTGACATTTTTAATTCCTGTAAAATGTAGCTAATATGGTATTAGCAAATCCTTCCTGGCTAGCCTACCCAGCAAACCAAAATTGGTTCTGTGAAAGTTCCCAGAACAATGTTCTCATAACACAAACTTTCCAGTCGTGCTGATTATAGAATGTTTGCATAAAACATTTGCCTGGTGAATGCAAGAACATTCCTAGAACACATTTAATCTGTTCTTTAAAGGTTCCCAGATTGTTTCATTAGGTTGTGGGAACAGTCTGGTGAGAACATTGTGGGGACATCACAGAAGATATGTTCCCAAAAACACAAAAACTGTCCAGTTCTGCTGATGATTCCACAATGTTTATTTTAGGGTGCAAAAAAACATTAACCTGATGTTACAAGAATGTTTCATTAGGTTGTAACGTTCACCCTGATTCACAGCAATCAAAAGCTACATAAAACAGGTTCAAACTATAGGAAACTGAAAATAACCAGAATAACTGAAAGCTTTTGTATTTCTTTGCATGAAATTGGAACAAAATAATCACACAGAAATAGTTTAGTGCAAAAGTTCAGGCAAAGACAAAAAAAATAAAAAAAACGTAATTTTCACAATGACCCAAATCTATGAGTCCATGACTAAAACACCCAATAATTGTCCATTCATAATACCAAGTCCCGCTCTGTACACAACTCAGTCCAGTAGAAATATGATCCGTCTGTGACATGGTGGCAAGAGCTCAAACCAAAACCCCCAATTCTTCATTACTTCCTTCAAATCTCCGTATCTCCCTTCTATGGGAAGAACAGCCGTTATTCAGTATCCGTCTCACCGGGCCATAATAATATAATATCCCATTTAGCAGACGCTTTTATCCAAAGCGACTTACAGTCATGCGTGCATACATTTAATTTTTTTGTGTATGGGTGGTCCCGGGGATCGAACCCACTACCTTGGCGTTACAAGCGCCGTGCTCTACCAGCTGAGCTACAGAGGACCACTCTGAGATCATCCTCTGAGGGTCATCTTCTGAGATCTTCATCTTCTGAGATCATCTTCTGAGATATCAGTCTTCACTGCCCCTCTCAAACAGCCGGCCACCCGTAGGTTGCAGTTATTCAGTGTCCGTCTCACCGGGTCATCCTCTGAGATATCTGGCTTCCATTTGAGATAGAGAAGCCTATAATCATCGGCGAAATCACGGAGGCACTAGGTAGGCTCTTGGACCCAGAGGTACGCAGCATATAAAGAGGATGGGTGAAGTTATGGTGAATGACCCAGTTACCAGTATTTCCCTGGGTTAGTTATGTCTAAGGCAAAAAAGGAAGTGTGAAATTCCTGATTTACCATACTGCCGTGGCTATATACTAAAAAAACGAAGACTTAAGAGCGCTTCCCTGGTGACGCAGAGGATAGACGACATGGCTTGGGAACCAAACGTTGCAGGTTCAAACCCCACATTGTCAACATGTGAAGTATAAAAAAAGATGGTTGTGTTTGTCTGATCAAATGTCCTGTGAATGAAATTAAAATGTTGTGTCTCTATATCACCTTGTAGTGGACCCTACAATACAGTCCTCAAATGTGAATTGCCATTAAATATGAAGAGAAACTTAATCTGCTTTAAGGAGCTACACATTTGCATGCTGAGAATGTTGTGGTAATATTTAGTACACCTTAAATGTAATATTTTCTAAATGTACTTGAAATGTTCTGAGGACGTCCAAGACAAGGTAAAATGTATATTGTGCGAACACCAATGGAATATTAAACCTAAAACAAATATGCTATGAACGTCATAAAAACGGACTAATTTGGAAATTGTGGAACATTACGCAACATTGTGGGAATGTTCTGTGCAACCTTCATGAATATCACAAGAATATTCTTGCAACATTAAGGGAATATCCTGTGCAACCTAACTTAAACATTAATGTCATCAGATCTGAGCATATTTTCTGTTTTCTGTTTTGGGAACCTATCTCTTGTAATGTTCCACAACCTAATTAAATGTTCTGGGAACATTTACATTTTACATTTTAGTCATTTAGCAGACGCTCTTATCCAGAGTGACTTACATTATCTTTTATTTTTATTTTTTATTTTTATACTGGCCCCCCGTGGGAATCTTTAAAGAAGCCAGAAAGGCTGCTCTGTTAACATTTCTGCAACATCAAATGAATGTTTTTGCACAACTGGCCATTTTAGTGTTTTGGTAACCTATCCCTTGTCATATCGCCACAATGTTCCCACAACCTAAGAACCATTCTGGTAACCTTTAAAGAACAGATTAAATGTGAACCTTGTTGCAACATCAGGTGAATGTTTTTGCACCCTAAATGAAACATTGTAGAATCATCTGCACAAGTGGACAGTTTTTGTTTTTTGGGAACTTTGTTCCCACCAGACATTGTTCCCACAAGACTGTTCCCAAAACCTAATGAAACATTCTGGGAACCTTTAAAGAACAGACAAAATGTGTTCTGGGAACGTTCTTGCAACATAAGGTGAATAATTTATACAAACATTGTATAATCATTACAACTGGACAGATTTTGTGTTATTTACATTTACATTTACATAATTTAGCAGACGATCTTATCCAGAGCGACTTACAAATTGGTGCATTCAACTTATGATAGCCAGTGGGACAACCACTTTTTTATCTTTTTTTTATGGGGGGTGGGGGAAGAAGGATTACTTTATCCTATCCCAGGTATTCCTTAAAGAGGTGGGGTTTCAAGTGTCTCCGGAAGGTGGTGAGTGACTCCGCTGTCCTGGCGTCGTGGGGGAGCTTGTTCCACCATTGGGGTGCCAGAGCAGCGAACAGTTTTGACTGGGCTGAGCGGGAACTGTGCTTCCGTAGAGGTAGGGGGGCCAGCAGGCCAGAGGTGGATGAACGCAATGCCCTCGTTTGGGTGTAGGGTCTGATCAGAGCCTGAAGGTAAGGAGGTGCCGTTCCCCTCACAGCTCCGTAGGCAAGCACCATGGTCTTGTAGCAGATGCGAGCTTCAACTGGAAGCCAGTGGAGTGTGCGGAGGAGCGGGGTGACATGAGAACATTCAAATCTAATGTTATTTGTCACATTCTTCGTAAACAACAGGTGGAAACTAACAGAGAAATGATCCAAACAACGCAGAGAGAAACAAAATAGAGAAATAATAGAATAGTAAAACAAGTACTAATAAAAGTAATAATAGATGTGATATTATTTATTATGAGACAAATGGGTACGGGGTAATAGATGTGCGGGGGTACGGGGTAATAGATGTGCGGGGGTACGGGGTAATTGATGTGCGGGGGTACGGGGTAATTGATGTGCGGGGGTACGGGGTAATTGATGTGCGGGGGTACGGGGTAATTGAGGTAAATATGTACATGTAACTAGGAATAAAGTTACAGATAGTAAACAGTAGCAGCAGCATATCTGATGAGTTGAAAAGTTAGTGCAAGAAGGGTCAATGCAGATAGTCTGGGTAGCTATTTGGTTAACTATTTAACTAACTATTTAGCAGTCTTATGGCTTGGGGGTAGAAGCTGTTCAGAGTCCTGTTGGTTCCAGACTTGGTGCATCGTTACCGCTTGCCGTGTGGTAGCAGAGAGAACAGTCTATGACTTGGGTGGTTGGAGTCTTTAACAATTTATAGGACCTTCCTCTGAAACAGTTTTTTGAGATATTTAGCACCAGCCTATTGCTAGTTACAGTTCTAAAACTGACTCTATGTTAAGTGTGTCAGATATAAATTTTACTGTCGTAGCTGACGTGTATATGGTTATCATCAGCGTACATAGACACACAGGCTTCATTCAAGGTCAGTGAAAAGTCATTAGTAAAAACAGAAAACAATAATGGTCCAAACCGGCTGCCCTGCGGTACACCACCCTCAACCGAATTTGCATTAGAGATGCTTCCATTAAAGAAAACCCTCTGTGTTCTATTAGATAGGTAACTCTCAATAAACCCTCTGTGTTCTATTAGATAGGTAACTCTCAATAAACCCTCTGTGTTCTATTGGATAGGTAACTCTCAATCCATGATAAGACAGAGGATGTAAATCCATAACACCTATGTTTTTCAGCAAAAGGTTCAATGATCAATGATCACTGAAATCGAAACAAAGCATCCGCTTCCTCATTTGCTGCAACCTAACAAATGCTTTGGTAACTTTCACAGAACCAATTTTGGTTTTGCTTTAAAGACATTACTGGTACATTGTGTTATTACCTGGAAACCCAATAAACAACTGGGGGATGTTCTGTGGTGGTTGTTACAGATGTTGTGCACAACCTTTTTGTGAATGTTAGGAGAACTTTCCAATGCTATTTTAAAACATTTCTTGAAAAATGTGATGTTTTCATCCTAATGTTAGATAAAACACTCAATAGAATCTAATGTGAATCTTAGCTAATGTTCTGGAAATGTTTCCCTCAGATTACACAGACCCACAGACCCACAAACCCACAGACACACAGACCCACAGACCCACAAAGAATTCGAAAACAAACCCAATTATGATAAACTCCCTTATCTAATGGGTGCACTACATTGCTGCCTGCCATAAGATGAGGGACAGTGTCTGACAGACCAACCAACCTGCACATGTCCTCTATGCTTATTGTTCAATGTATGGTTATTTTGACCCTTGGATATTGTTGCTACTGTTGTCCCGTTGACAACATTGATTATTATTATTAATTATGTTAATATGAGAGAGAGAGAGAGAGAGAGAGAGAGAGAGAGAGAGAGAGAGAGAGAGAGAGAGAGAGAGAGAGAGAGAGAGAGAGAGAGAGAGAGAGAGAGAGAGAGAGAGAGAGAGATCAGACGCCATTAAATTATTCAAAACAGGAACATTTTACTGAGACTAGTCATACTGAGACTAGGGTCTCTTTTTCAGATGAGCCCTGCATAAATACATCAAACATATACAATATGCAAAATTACAAAACATATTAAGAGGAACAGACACATTTATCAACATAGAGGTCTCCGATCATTACTCTGAACTGACCCAGGGGGACCAGAACATCTCATTTCACAGAGTTCTTTAAGTTTTTCCACATAAAGGGCACAAAAGACCTAAAAGCAGCTTTAGCCAACTCTGTGGAGACCGAATGGGCCTCCAGTGTTATCCAAGCCTGTGACTGAGTTTGGTAATGTGTAAGTCTAAATTGAATTAACGATGACAGGAAGTTTCTGCATGAGTGCTTTGTAAATATACACAAGAGAATGCTGATCTCTCTTTACATACAAAGGGTCCCAACCCACTTTTGATACAAAACACAAAGGTAAGTTCTAGAACCATCACCAGTAATAAACGTAAGGGCACAATAGAAAACAGCATCTAGTGGTTTAAGTGTAGATGCTGCAGCATGCATATAGATCATATCCCCAGAATCTTAAATATACAAAAAGTGGCCTGGACAATTTCCTTCCTATTAACACAAGTCAGACATGCTTTGTTTCTGTAAAAAAGAAACCAACCTTGAACTTCAACTTCTTCACCAGCTCAGTGACATGTTTTTTAAATGACAGTTTGTCATCAAGCCAGATACCAAGATATTTGTTGGAAGGAACTTGCTCAATGTGTGTACAGTTCAAACTAGTCATTATAACTTCATTTAAATCTGGGTTATGGGACATAGAAAAAAGCATACATTTTGTTTTGTTTTGTTTTGTTTAACCTTTAGCACTAACTTTACGTTTTACCTAATAAGTAAATAGGAAAACGCTCATCCAGAGGCGGCGCTCCTAGTGGCCGGGGACTTTAATACAGGGAAACTTAAATCCGTTCTACCTCATTTCTACCAGCATGTTAAATGTGCAACAAGAGGAAAAAAAACTCTAGACCACCTTTACTCCACACACAGAGACGCATACAAAGCTCTCCCTTGCCTTCCATTTGGCAAATCTGACCATAACTCTATCCCCCCTGATTCCTGCTTACAAGCAAAAACTAAAGCAGGAAGCACCAGTGACTCGGTCAATAAAGAAGTGGTCAGATGACGCAGATGCTAACCTACAGGACTGTTTTGCTAGCACAGACTGGAATATGTTCTGGGATTCTTCCGATGGCATTGAGGAGTACACCACATCAGTCACTGGCTTCATCAATAAGTGCATCGATGATGTCGTCCCCACGGTGACCATATGTACATACCCCAACCAGAAGCCATGGATTACAGGCAACATCCGCACTGAGCTAAAGGGTAGAGCTGCCGCTTTCAAGGAGCAGGACTCTAACCCGGAAGCTTATAAGAAGTTCCGCTATGCCCTCAGACGAACCATCAAACAGGCAAAGAGTCAATACAGGACTAAGATTGAATCGTGCCACACCGGCTCCGACGCTCGTTGGATGTGGCAGGGCTTGCAAACTATTACAAACTACAAAGGGAAGCACAGCCCCGAGCTGCCCAGTGACATGAGCCTACCAGATTATCTAAATTACTTCAATGCTCGCTTCGAGGCAAGCAACACTGAAGCATGCATGAGGGCATTAGCTGTTCCGGACGACTGTGTGATCACGCTTTCCGTAGCTGATGTGAGTAAGACCTTTAAACAGGTCAACATTCACAAGGCCAGACGGATTACCTGAACGGGTCCTGCTTCCTTCTCTCTCTACTGAACGTATTACTAACTCCATTAAGAGCACAACCCTTTCAGTACACCATCTTTTTGCAACTGTGGATAGTTGTTTCCAATGTTATTCCACGCTTAAGAGTACCTGTAATTATGCCAGCTAGCTAGCTACCATTCAGCTGTTTTTCTAACCTCATTATCTGAAGCGTTAACGTTAGGTAGTTAGTAGCTACTGTACTCGAAATGTAGCTACCTGGATAGCTAACTAAACAATAGCTGGAACGACCTAGCGTTAATATTTGGAGACGCTTTCTCTCCGTTGGGACAGACGCAAACTGGCTGAATCGAGTCAGTGGCTAGCTTTGCACTTAACTGGCTAACAGTAGCTACGAAGGGTAAGCTATAACCTACGTTTATTTTTGTTTTGTTTTTACATACTGGTAACCAGAGTCGTTCAAGGGAATTCGGGACATGGGTGACTAGCTAACGTTAGCTTGGCTCTCTGTGTGTTCGTGCCGTGGGAGGAGGGGTTAGTTCGTTGGCAGAGAGCAATGGCTAGCTAGTATGCTAACTATTCTAGCTAACTAACTGGCTGAATAAGTTGACGACGTACTCACTCAAACTGTCAAAACTACCCCAAAGCTTTACACAACGTTAGACACGGACACAAATTATCTGCTTGGCGTGTTAACACACTGGTGGTTTGTTGTAACCGAGTATTGGTGCTAAACCGTGTTATTGGAGGCTGGCATGCTAGTTGGCTTTGGCGTCATATGATTGTACCAAGTTAGCTAGCTGAATAAACTAAGTTAGAGTCTATTCCTAGAAACATTGAACCGCTGTAGTTTACAACAATTATAATTTCTAAAGTGGAAGTTGGGAGAGTTATATTTGAGTGTTTCAGTGAAACGTAAGTGAGGGAGGCCCCGCTCTCTCGCTTTCCCAGATGTTTAGTTAATTTCATTACGATCTCCTTTGCATTACTGTAGCCTTTCTCTGTAGCCTGTCAACTATGTGTCTGTCTATCCCTGTTCTCTCCTCTCTGCACAGGCCATACAAACGCTTCACACCACGTGGCTGTTGCCACTCTAATCTGGTGGTCCCTGCGTGCACGACCCACGTGGAGTTCCAGGTCTCTGGCAGCCTCTGGAACTGCCGTTCTGTGGCCAACAAGGCAGAGTTAATCTCAGCCTATGCTACCCTCCAGTCCCTCGACTTCTTGGCGCTGACGGAAACATGGATTACCACAGAAAATACTGCTACTCCTACTGCTCTTTCCTCGTCTGATCATGTGTTCTCGCATTCCCCGAGAGCATCTGGTCAGCGCGGCGGTGGCACAGGAATCCTCATCTCTCCAAAGTGGACATTCTCTCTTTTTCCCCTGTCTATCTCCTCATTTGAATTCCATGCTGTCACAGTCACTAGCCCATTCAAGCTTAACATCATTGTCATTTATCGCCCTCCAGGTTCCCTTGGAGAGTTCATCAATGAGCTTGACGCCTTGATAAGTTCCTTTCCTGAGGATGGCTCACCCCTCACAGTTCTGGGTGAATTTAACCTCCCTACATCTGCCTTTGACTCATTTCTCTCTGCCTCTTTCTTTCCACTCCTTTCCTCTTTTGACCTCACCCTCTCACCGTCTCCCCCTACTCACAAGGCAGGCAATACGCTTGACCTCATCTTTACTAGATGCTGTTCGTCTACTAATCTCACTGCAACTCCCCTCCAAGTCTCCGACCACTACTTTGTATCCTTTTCTCTCTCGCTCTCCTCCAACATTACTCACTCTGCCCCTACTCAGATGGTAATGTGCCGTCGCAACCTTCGCTCTCTCTCTCCCGCTACTCTCTCCTCTTCCATCATATCATCTTCTCCCTCTGCTAAATCCTTCTCCCTCCGATCTCCTGATTCTGCCTCCTCAACAATCCTCTCCTCCCTTTCTGCATCTTTTGACTCTCTATGTCCCCTGTCCTCCCGGCCAGCTCGATCCTCCCCTCCTGCTCCGTGGCTTGACGACTCATTGCGAGCTCACAGAAGAGGGCTCCGGGCAGCTGAGCGGAAATGGAGGAAAACTAGACTCCCTGCAGACCTGTCATCTTTTCACTCCCTCCTCTCTACATTCTCTTCCTCTGTGTCCGCTGCTAAAGCCACATTCTACCACTCTAAATGTCAAGCCTCTGCCTCTAACCCTAGGAAGCTCTTTGCCACCTTCTCCTCCCTGTTGAATCCTCCTCCTCCTCCCCCTCCCTCCTCCCTCTCTGTGGATGACTTCGTCAACCATTTTGAAAAGAAGGTTGACAAAATCCGATCCTCATTTATTAAGTCAAATGACACCGCTGGTCCTGCTCACACTGCCCTACCCTATGCTTTGACTTCTTTCTCCCCTCTCTCTCCAGATGAAATCTTGCGACTTGTGATGGCCGGCCGCCCAACAACCTGCCCGCTTGACCCTATCCCATCCTCTCTTCTCCAGACCATTTCCGGAGACCTTCTCCCTTACCTCACCTCGCTCATCAACTCATCCTTGACCACTGGCCATGTCCCTTCCCTCTTCAAGAGAGCGAGAGTTGCACCCCTCCTCAAAAAAACTACACTCGATCCCTCCGATGTCTACTACAGACCAGTATCCCTTCTTTCTTTTCTCTCCAAAACTATTGAGCGTGCCGTCTCTAGCCAACTCTCCTGCTATCTCTCTCAGAATGACCTTCTTGATCCAAACCAGTCAGGTTTCAAGACTGGTCATTCAACTGAGACTGCTCTTCTCTGTGTCACGGAGGCTCTCCGCACTGCTAAAGCTAACTCTCTCTCCTCTGCTCTTATCCTTCTAGACCTATCCGCTGCCTTTGATACTGTAAACCATCAGATCCTCCTCTCCACCCTCTCCGAGTTGGGCATCTCCGGCGCTGCTCACTCTTGGATTGCGTCCTACCTGACAGGTCGCTCCTACCAGGTGGCGTGGTGAGAATCTGTCTCCGCACCATGTGCTCTCACCACTGGTGTCCCCCAGGGCTCAGTTCTAGGCCCTCTCCTATTCTCTCTATACACCAAGTCACTTGGCTCTGTCATATCCTCACATGGTCTCTCCTATCATTGCTACGCAGACGACACACAATTAATTTTCTCCTTTCCCCCTTCTGATAACCAGGTGGCGAATCGCATCTCTGCATGTCTGGCAGACATATCAGTGTGGATGTCGGATCATCACCTCAAGCTGAACCTCGGCAAGACGGAGCTGCTCTTCCTCCCTGGGAAGGACTGCCCGCTCCATGATCTCGCCATCACGGTTGCCATCTCCATTGTGTCCTCCTCCCAGAGTGCAAAGAGCCTTGGCGTGACCCTGGACAACACCCTGTCGTTCTCTGCTAACATCAAAGCGGTGACCCGATCCTGCAGGTTCATGCTCTACAACATTCGCAGAGTACGACCCTACCTTACACAGAAAGCGGCACAGGTCCTAATCCAGGCACTTGTCATCTCCCGTCTGGATTACTGCAACTCGCTGTTGGCTGGGCTCCCTGCCTGTGCCATTAAACCCCTACAACTTATCCAGAACGCCGCAGCCCGTCTTGTGTTCGACGTTCCCAAGTTCTCTCATGTCACCCCGCTCCTCCGCACACTCCACTGGCTTCCAGTTGAGGCTCGCATCTACTACAAGACCATGGTGCTTGCCTACGGAGCTGTGAGGGGAACGGCACCTCCTT
This sequence comes from Coregonus clupeaformis, assembly GCF_020615455.1. Classification (NCBI taxonomy): domain Eukaryota; kingdom Metazoa; phylum Chordata; class Actinopteri; order Salmoniformes; family Salmonidae; genus Coregonus; species Coregonus clupeaformis. The sequence goes on from NW_025533477.1 coordinate 1,135,334, forward strand.
ACCTTCAGGCTCTGATCAGACCCTACACCCAAACGAGGGCACTACATTCATCCACCTCTGGCCTGATAGCTCCCCTACCTCTACAGAAGCACAGTTCCCGCTCAGCCCAGTCAAAGCTATTTGCTGCTCTGGCACCCCAATGGTGGAACAAGCTCCCCCACGACGCCAGGACAGCGGAGTCACTGACCACCTTCCGGAGACACTTGAAACCCTACCTCTTTAAGGAATACCTGGAATAGTATAAAGCAATCTGTTTGTCCCACATACAGCCTCCAGTTGACTGTTTGTCCCACATACAGCCTCCAGTTGCCTCGATGGATGATCAGTCAACCTCATGTGACTGGGGAAATGGTAGTCAGGGGTTTTCTTTTCACAGAAATAGAAGTTCTTGATGCCTTATTAGCCATTGACACCAAGAAATCATTAGGGGCTGACAATTTGGACCCTTCTTTGCTTAAGTATGCAGCGCCCCTCATTGCTGACTCAGTAACACAAATGTTTTATTAAAAATATTCCAAAAGGATGGAAAGCAGCTTTTGTGCTGCCACTCCATGAGGCCGGGTGTTACAGGAAGGGGTCGCAGTTCCGGGGAGACCCACTAGGTGTCATCCTCCGACAACCTTAGGCACCTCCTCACTCACAGTCTGGACTAATCAGTATCCTCTTGGTGTCACCTGTGTCTACCTGTTCACCTGTGTCTCCCTGTTCACCTGTGTCTACCTGTTCACCTGTGTCTACCTGTTCACCTGTGTCTACCTGTTCACCTGTGTCTACCTGTTCACCTGTGTCTACCTGTTCACCTGTGTCTACCTGTTCACCTGTGTCTACCTGTTCACCTGTGTCTCCCTGTTCACCTGTGTATTTATGCCCTCACTTCCCTGTGTTCCCTTGTTCAGTTTTCTCTGTTAGTTTCTCTGTGTCCAGCAGTACTAATCAGTGTCTGATCGGAGATCTATGAACAGGTACTTGAGAAGTGTTCCCCCTGTTTCGTTATTTGTTTCAGTCTTAGGTAGTATTTCGTATTTTGGCTGTCGGACGGTTTTTAGAGACTTATTTGCTCCGCCTTTCTTTTATCGTGTTAAGTCCGTTGTTTTGTATCCTGGCTTCGGGACCACCAGTAAAAATCCTTGTTTCACCATCTCTATCTACTGCCTACTGTCTATCCTGCACCGCACCTGGGTCACACCTCACACCAACCCTTATAGCCGGGGATAGTAGAGATCTCCATGATTGTCGACCCACTTCCAGGCTCACATGTCTTGCAAAAATCCTAGAATCATTGGTCAACAAACAGCTATGTTATTTTCTATCTGTAAATGGTATTCTTAATATTAATCAACACGTATTCATAGTAATACTATGGCTACAATGCTCACTATAAATTATATTGCAAATGCCATAGATGATAGACAGAATTGTGCTGCCATGACGTTTTTACTTGTGAAAAGCTTTTGATACTGCCAAGAGTGTGCAAAGCTGTCAACAAGGCAAAGGGTGGCTATTTGAAGAATCTCAAATATAAAATATATGTGGTTACTACATGATTCCATATGTGTTATTTCATAGTATTGATGTCTTCACTATTATTCTACAATGTAGAAATAATGAAAAACCCTTGAATGAGTAGGTGTGTCCAAACATTTGACTGGTAGTGTATATACTCTCTATACCCTGACTACAACCCCCCCCACTATCTATATACTCTCTATACCCAGACTACAACCCCCCACTATCTATATACTCTCTATACCCAGACTACAACCCCCCCCCCACTATATATATACTCTCTATACCCAGACTACAACCCCACACTATCTATATACTCTCTATACCCAGACTACAACCCCCCACTATCTATATACTCTCTATACCCAGACTACAACCCCCCACTATCTATATACTCTCTATACCCAGACTACAACCCCACCCACTATCTATATACTCTCTATACCCAGACTACAACCCCCCCACTATCTATATACTCTCTATACCCAGACTACAACCCCCAACTATCTATATACTCTCTATACCCAGACTACAACCCCCCACTATCTATATACTCTCTATACCCAGACTACAACCCCCCACTATCTATATACTCTCTATACCCAGACTACAACCCCCACTATCTATATACTCTATACCCAGACTACAACCCCCACTATCTATATACTCTCTATACCCAGACTACAACCCCCCCACTATCTATATACTCTCTATACCCAGACTACAACCCCCCACTATCTATATACTCTCTATACCCAGACTACAACCCCCCACTATCTATATACTCTCTATACCCAGACTACAACCCCCACTATCTATATACTCTCTATACCCAGACTACAACCCCCCACTATCTATATACTCTCTATACCCAGACTACAACCCCCCACTATCTATATACTCTCTATACCCAGACTACAACCCCCCACTATCTATATACTCGCTATACCCAGACTACAACCCCCCACTATCTATATACTCTATACCCAGACTACAACCCCCCACTATCTATATACTCTCTATACCCAGACTACAACCCCCACTATCTATATACTCTCTATACCCAGACTACAACCCCCCACTATCTATATACTCTCTATACCCAGACTACAACCCCCCACTATCTATATACTCTCTATACCCAGACTACAACCCCCCACTATCTATATACTCTCTATACCCAGACTACAACCCCCCACTATCTATATACTCTCTATACCCAGACTACAACCCCCCACTATCTATATACTCTCTATACCCAGACTACAACCCCCCACTATCTATATACTCTCTATACCCAGACTACAACCCCCACTATCTATATACTCTCTATACCCAGACTACAACCCCCCACTATCTATATACTCTCTATACCCAGACTACAACCCCCCACTATCTATATACTCTCTATACCCAGACTACAACCCCCCCCACTATCATATACTCTCTATACCCAGACTACAACCCCCCACTATCTATATACTCTATACCCAGACTACAACCCCCCCACTATCTATATACTCTATACCCAGACTACAACCCCCCACTATCTATATACTCTATACCCAGACTACAACCCCCACTATCTATATACTCTCTATACCCAGACTACAACCCCCACTATCTATATACTCTCTATACCCAGACTACAACCCCCCACTATCTATATACTCTCTATACCCAGACTACAACCCCCCACTATCTATATACTCTCTATACCCAGACTACAACCCCCCACTATCTATATACTCTCTATACCCAGACTACAACCCCCACTATCTATATACTCTCTATACCCAGACTACAACCCCCACTATCTATATACTCTCTATACCCAGACTACAACCCCCCACTATCTATATACTCTCTATACCCAGACTACAACCCCCCACTATCTATATACTCTCTATACCCAGACTACAACCCCCACTATCTATATACTCTCTATACCCAGACTACAACCCCCCACTATCTATATACTCTCTATACCCAGACTACAACCCCCCCACTATATATATACTCTCTATACCCAGACTACAACCCCCCACTATCTATATACTCTCTATACCCAGACTACAACCCCCCACTATCTATATACTCTATACCCAGACTACAACCCCCACTATCTATATACTCTCTATACCCAGACTACAACCCCCCCACTATCTATATACTCTCTATACCCAGACTACAACCCCCCACTATCTATATACTCTCTATACCCAGACTACAACCCCCACTATCTATATACTCTCTATACCCAGACTACAACCCCACTATCTATATACTCTCTATACCCAGACTACACCCCCCCCACTATCTATATACTCTCTATACCCAGACTACAACCACCCCCCTCCCCACAATCTAAATACTCTCTATACCCAGACTACAACCCCCCACTATCTATATACTCTCTATACCCAGACTACAACCCCCACTATCTATATACTCTCTATACCCAGACTACAACCCCCACTATCTATATACTCTCTATACCCAGACTACAACCCCCCACTATCTATATACACTCTATACCCAGACTACAACCCCCCCACTATCTATATACTCTCTATACCCAGACTACAACCCCCCACTATCTATATACTCTCTATACCCAGACTACAACCCCCCACTATCTATATACTCTATACCCAGACTACAACCCCCCCACTATCTATATACTCTCTATACCCAGACTACAACCCCCCACTATCTATATACTCTCTATACCCAGACTACAACCCCCACTATCTATATACTCTATACCCAGACTACAACCCCCCACTATCTATATACTCTCTATACCCAGACTACAACCCCCCACTATCTATATACTCTCTATACCCAGACTACAACCCCCCCACTATCTATATAATCTCTATACCCAGACTACAACCCCCCCACTATCTATATACTCTATACCCAGACTACAACCCCCCACTATCTATATACTCTCTATACCCAGACTACAACCCCCCACTATCTATATACTCTCTATACCCAGACTACAACCCCCACTATCTATATACTCTCTATACCCAGACTACAACCCCCCCACTATCTATACTCTCTATACCCAGACTACAACCCCTCTATACCCAGACTACAACCCCCCACTATCTATATACTCTCTATACCCAGACTACAACCCCCCCACTATCTATATACTCTCTATACCCAGACTACAACCCCCCACTATCTATAAACTCTATATAACCAGACTACAACCCCCCCACACTATCTATATACTCTCTATACCCAGACTACAACCCCCCACTATCTATATACTCTCTATACCCAGACTACAACCCCTCACTATCTATATACTCTCTATACCCAGACTAACACCCCCCACTATCTATATACTCTCTATACCCAGACTACAACCCCCCCACTATCTATATACTCTCTATACCCAGACTACAACCCCCCACTATCTATATACACTCTATACCCAGACTAACACCCCCACTATCTATATACTCTCTATACCCAGACTACAACACCCCACTATCTATATACTCTCTATACCCAGACTACAACCCCCCCACTATCTATATACTCTCTATACCCAGACTACAACCCCCCCACTATCTATATATTCTCTATACCCGGACTACAACCCCCCACTATCTATATACTCTCTATACCCAGACTACAACCCCCCACTATCTATATACTCTCTATACCCAGACTACAACCCCCACTATCTATATACTCTCTATACCCAGACTAAAACCCCCCACTATCTATATACTCTATATACCCAGACTAACACCCCCCACTATCTATATACTCTCTATACCCAGACTACAACCCCCCACTATCTATATACTCTCTATACCCAGACTACAACCCCCCACTATCTATATACTCTCTATACCCAGACTACAACCCCCCACTATCTATATACTCTCTATACCCAGATTACAACCCCCCACTATCTATATACTCTCTATACCCAGACTACAACCCCCCCACTATCTATATACTCTCTATACCCAGACTACAACCCCCCCACTATCTATATACTCTCTATACCCAGACTACAAACCCCCACTATCTATATACTCTCTATACCCAGACTACAACACCCCACTATCTATATACTCTCTATACCCAGACTAAAACCCCCACTATCTATATACTCTCTATACCCAGACTACAACCCCCACTATCTATATACTCTCTATACCCAGACTAACACCCCCCACTATCTATATACTCTCTATACCCAGACTACAACCCCCACTATCTATATACTCTCTATACCCAGACTACAACCCCCCCACTATCTATATACTCTCTATACCCAGACTACAACCCCCCACTATCTATATACTCTCTATACCCAGACTACAACCCCCCCACTATCTATATACTCTCTATACCCAGACTACAACCCCCACTATCTATATACTCTATACCCAGACTACAACCCCACTATCTATATATCTCTATACCCAGACTACAACCCCCCACTATCTATATACTCTCTATACCCAGACTACAACCCCCCACTATCTATATACTCTCTATACCCAGACTACAACCCCCCACTATCTATATACTCTCTATACCCAGACTACAACCCCCCACTATCTATATACTCTCTATACCATGACTACAACCCCCACTATCTATATACTCTCTATACCCAGACTACAACCCCCCACTATCTATATACTCTCTATACCCAGACTACAACCCCCCCACTATCTATATACGCTCTATACCCAGACTACAACCCCCCCACTATCTATACTCTCTATACCCAGACTACAACCCCCACTATCTATATACCTCTATACCCAGACTAACATCCCCCACTATCTATATACTCTCTATACCCAGACTACAACCCCCCCACACTATCTATATACCTCTATACCCAGACTACAACCCCCCACTATCTATATACTCTCTATACCCAGACTACAACCCCCTCACTATCTATATACTCCTCTATACCCAGACTAACACCCCCCACTATCTATATACTCTCTATACCCAGACTACAACCCCCCACTATCTATATACTCTCTATACCCAGACTACAACCCCCACTATCTATATACTCTCTATACCCAGACTAACACCCCCACTATCTATATACTCTCTATACCCAGACTACAACCCCCCACTATCTATATACTCTATACCCAGACTACAACCCCCCACTATCTATATACTCTCTATACCCAGACTACAACCCCCCCACTATCTATATACTCTCTATACCCAGACTACAACCCCCCCACTATCTATATACTCTCTATACCCAGACTACAACCCCCCCCCACTATCTATATACTCTCTATACCCAGACTACAACCCCCCACTATCTATATACTCTCTATACCCGGACTACAACCCCCCACTATCTATATACTCTATACCCAGACTACAACCCCCCCACTATCTATATACTTTCTATACCCAGACTACAACCCCCACTATCTATATACTCTCTATACCCAGACTACAACCCCCACTATCTATATACTCTCTATACCCAGACTAACACCCCCACTATCTATATACTCTCTTTACCCTGACTACAACCCCCACTATCTATATACTCTCTTTACCCAGACTACAACCCCCCACTATCTATAAACTCTATATAACCAGACTACAACCCCCCACACTATCTATATACTCTATACCCAGACTACAACCCCCACTATCTATATACTCTCTATACCCAGACTACAACCCCCTCACTATCTATATACTCTCTATACCCAGACTAACACCCCCACTATCTATATACTCTCTATACCCAGACTACAACCCCCCCACTATCTATATACTCTCTATACCCAGACTACAACCCCCCACTATCTATATACACTCTATACCCAGACTAACACCCCCACTATCTATATACTCTCTATACCCAGACTACAACACCCCACTATCTATATACTCTCTATACCCAGACTACAACCCCCCCACTATCTATATACTCTCTATACCCAGACTACAACCCCCACTATCTATATATTCTCTATACCCGGACTACAACCCCCCACTATCTATATACTCTCTATACCCAGACTACAACCCCCCACTATCTATATACTCTCTATACCCAGACTACAACCCCCCACTATCTATATACTCTCTATACCCAGACTAAAACCCCCCACTATCTATATACTCTATATACCCAGACTAACACCCCCACTATCTATATACTCTCTATACCCAGACTACAACCCCCCACTATCTATATACTCTCATACCCAGACTACAAACCCCCACTATCTATATACTCTCTATACCCAGACTACAACCCCCACTATCTATATACTCTCTATACCCAGATTACAACCCCCCACTATCTATATACTCTCTATACCAGACTACAACCCCCCCCACTATCTATATACTCTATACCCAGACTACAACCCCCCCACTATCTATATACTCTATACCCAGACTACAAACCCCCACTATCTATATACTCTCTATACCCAGACTACAACCCCCCCACTATCTATATACCTCTATAACCAGACTACAACCCCCCACTATCTATATACTCTCATTCCCAGACTACAACCCCCACTATCTATATACTCTCTATACCCAGACTACAACCCCCCACTATCTATATACTCTCTATACCCAGACTACAACCCCCCACTATCTATATATCTCTATACCCAGACTACAAACCCCCACTATCTATATACTCTATACCCAGACTAACACCCCCACTATCTATATACCTCTATACCCAGACTACAACCCCCCCCACTATCTATATACCTCTATACCCAGACTACAACCCCCCACTATCTATATACTCTCTATACCCAGACTACAACCCCCCACTATCTATATACTCTCTATACCCAGACTACAACCCCCACTATCTATATACTCTCTATACCCAGACTACAACCCCCCACTATCTATATATCTCTATACCCAGACTACAACCCCCACTATCTATATACTCTCTATACCCAGACTACAACCCCCCACTATCTATATACTCTCTATACCCAGACTACAACCCCCCCCACTATCTATATATACTCTATACCCAGACTACAACCCCCCACTATCTATATACTCTATACCCAGACTACAAACCCCCACTATCTATATACCTCTATACCATGACTACAACCCCCCACTATCATATACTCTCTATACCCAGACTACAACCCCCCACTATCTATATACTCTCTATACCCAGACTACAACCCCCCACTATCTATATACTCTCTATACCCAGACTACAACCCCCCCACTATCTATATACCTCTATACCCAGACTACAACCCCCCACTATCTATATACTCTATATAACCAGACTACAACCCCCCCACACTATCTATATACGCTCTATACCCAGACTACAACCCCCCACTATCTATATACTCTCTATACCCAGACTACAAACCCCCCCACTATCTATATACTCTCTATACCCAGACTACAACCCCCACTATCTATATACTCTATACCCAGACTACAACCCCCACTATCTATATACTCTCTATACCCAGACTACAACCCCCCACTATCTATATACTCTATACCCTGACTACAACCCCCCACTATCTATATACTCTCTATACCCAGACTACAAACCCCCCCACTATCTATATACTCTCTATACCCAGACTACAACCCTCACTATCTATATACTCTCTATACCCAGACTAACAACCCCCCACTATCTATATACTCTCTATACCCAGACTACAACCCCCCCACTATCTATATACTCTCTATACCCAGACTACAAACCCCCCACTATCTATATACTCTCTTATACCAGACTAACACCCCCACTATCTATATACTCTCTATACCCAGACTACAACCCCCCACTATCTATATACTCTCTATTCCCAGACTACAACCCCCACTATCTATATACTCTCTATACCCAGACTACAACCCCCCCACTATCTATATACTCTCTATACCCAGACTACAACCCCCCCCACTATCTATATACTCTCTATACCCAGACTACAACCCCCCACTATCTATATACTCTCTATACCCAGACTACAACCCCCCCACTATCTATATACTCTCTATACCCAGACTACAAACCCCCACTATCTATATACTCTCTATACCCAGACTACAACCCCCCACTATCTATATATCTCTATACCCGGACTACAACCCCCCACTATCTATATACTCTATACCCAGACTACAAACCCCCCCACTATCTATATACTTTCTATACCCAGACTACAACCCCCCACTATCTATATACTCTCTATACCCAGACTACAACCCCCCACTATCTATATACTCTCTATACCCAGACTACAACCCCCCACTATCTATATACTCTCTATACCCAGACTACAACCCCCACTATCTATATACTCTCTATACCCAGACTAACAACCCCCACTATCTATATACTCTCTATACCCAGACTACAACCCCCCCACTATCTATATACACTCTATACCCAGACTACAACCCCCCCACTATCTATATACTCTCTATACCCAGACTACAACCCCCCCCTCCACTAAAGATGGAGACACGATAGGCCACACACGCTCCCCAGCCAAGTTATTTCCAAGGATCACGTCAATACCCTCCAGGGACGGCCTGTTCAATAGGGCGATATGGGCGACGACTGCCAAACGGGAAAAGGAAGGGATTTTTTTTCTAATCAATTATATCACGGCAACAGTAGTTATCAGTGTTGTAATCTATACGTCTGATCTGCCACAGTGCCACACTGCCACTAAATGTCGAATCAGGCTAAAGTCGTGCTTCAAATGGCTCCACCCCCTTTGGGGCGATTTCAGTCAGATTGAAAATCGCCCAGAACTTCTGTCATAGACTCCCATGTAAAATCTATTTTTTCAAATTTCATTGCCTTCAATACAATCTCAATGGGTGTCTGTGGGCTTGCACTTACGCTTTCGTCACATGAACGTAATCAAGAAAGAGAGAGGTAGCAGCGTCAATCAATTCACTACTACTATCAACATGGCTAGGCTTCAGTGCAACTCGATTGTGTCTTTGAAAGAATTTCCTTTTTGTCGCGAACAAATGAAGATAAATTGGCAACGAAACAATTAGGACCTCCCAGACCAAATTTAATAATTCAACAGGTTTCTACTAAAGGGGGGAAGTCCTACACCCGAGGATTTTCCAAAAAATGGTACGAACGAAAAAATAACATTGCCACTCAACTGGATGAGGGATACAGGCTAGCTGTCCCCGCCACAACGATGAGGTTAGTGTTGATAATCACAAGTTTACTGGAGAACTGAGACCAAGTAGAGACTTTGGACAGGGGTGGATATGGTTATATTGCGATATTGTCAATACAGTATATCGTGAAAGTATCACTATGTAACTCGATTTCTTTCACCCCAATCCCTCAAATTAACGGTAAATAACTGAATTGTTTGCCCCACATTTAGCTAAGATGATTAGCTAGCCAGCTAAAATGTTTTATTTAGTTAGCAGTCGCATCTACAATAGTTTACTGTCAATAACATGTCTCCAAAAATGACGTGGTGTCTCCAATTGTGTTGACATTTTACAATTGCGATGCGCATCCATGAGTATCCACTTTCTGTAGCTCAGCTGGTAGAGCACGGCGCTTGTAACGCCAAGGTAGTGGGGTTCGATCCCCGGGACCACCATACACAAAATGTATGCACGCATGACTGTAAGTCGCTTTGGATAAAAGCGTCTGCTAAATGGCATATTATTATTATTATATTATTCCCAGCCTTGTGTAGGTCTCCCAATTTTGTCCCTGACATCCTTGGAGAGCTCTTTGGTCTTGGCCATGGTGGAGAGTTTGGAATCTGATTGATTGATTGCTTCTGTGGACAGGTGTCTTTTATACAGGTAACAAGCTGAGATTAGGAGCACTCCTGAGATCAGTCAATAAATGATTCTGGTATTGACTTATATGCTGCCCTGTCTTCATGTTGTTGCTGGACATATCTTTTTAAAAATGTGTGTAGGTCACCTAAATCATCAGAAAAATTGCCCCTCCTGAGAATTTTTTTCAGGAGCCGCCACTGATACCCTCAATAGGCAATGAAGGACGCACCCCCACAACAACCTCACCTTTCACCAGTCCACAATCCAACATCAGTTTATGCAATGGAACTGACAGAGTGTTCAAACCTATTCCCTGATTAGAACACTATTCCCCGAATCAGTCTCCGCAGAGAAGGGTAACACAGACTCCAACACAAATGATTCAGAGGCACCTGTGTCTCTTAGGATCTTTACTGGCACTGGGTTCTTACTTTCTACCATAGACACAAAACCCTCCGTAACGAAAGGTAAATAGTCGGGATCAATATAACCTTCACCTGGCTCCGGGCAGGAGACAATGCGTCATGAGTGAACTGATGTGGAACAGGCGCGGCTAACGCTGCAGGCCTCGATTTACCATAAGCACCTGTACTGAATTTACCCCTAGACCTAAGAATCGGACATTCATTTTTCCAATGACCTAATTCTTGACAGTAGTGACACTCTTGACCAACGTCAGTTTTACCACGGGTATCAGGCTCAACCCTATTTGAATGAAACTCTGCCCGGGAACCAAGTATCTCGGCGAGCGAGGCTCAAATCTCTACGAACGCCCCACTCACTCCGGAATACGGGGTTCGCAAAAACATTTTTGTGAGTCAACACATATTCATCTGCCAAAACCGCAGCTTCAGCAACAGTCTTTATTTTTCGTTCGTTAATGTACGTCGCTATACGATCAGGGATTGTGTCCTTAAATTGTTCTAACATAATCAGATCACACAGCCCTTGGAAAGTCATAACTGCAGAGGCGGAACACCAGCGATTGAACTGTGAAGATAATATTCGCGCAAACTCAACATGAGTCTGCTGATCATCCCTTATTAAAGTTCTAAATCGTTGGCGGTAAGCCCCTCAGGGACCAATTCGTAACTCTGTAACACAGCCGTTTTAACCTTCTCATAACTTAATACTGTCTGCTACGCTAAGAGCTGAATATGCTTCTTGCGCTTTACCAGTCAGCACACACTGCAACATCAAAGTGCGATCAGAATCAGGCCAACTCCTAGCGTCAGCAACACGCTCAAACAACGAAAAGAATGTCTCCGGGTCCTTTTCGATTAAACTGGGGCACCAACCGTAAATTCCCTACAACATCAAATGTCTCTGGATTACGACCAAAAGAGGAATGACCCCTAGGTAAACTCTGGGTCACCTTCCCCAGAGCAAACTCTCCCCTGAGAGCTTTCCCTTCCTAACCAACTCTCTAGTCGCTCTTGTTGCAGCTTGATTTTAGCACGCTCCATATCCTGTTTAAATTCCAATTCCCTTTCATATTTTACACGATCATGCTCCATTTTAGCTTGTTCATGCTCTAGCTGTAACAGAAGCAGTTCCTTCTGCTGTTCAAAAAGAAGACTACTATGACTAACCGATGGAGCGGTCATTGTAACATATCGGGGAGACAACGTGTCCTCAGCAGAGGCTGCCCCAGTGGTAACATCCAGAATACCACTCTCCATCAAATTGGCCTTCAATATTAACCTAATAGAATTTTTTAGACGTTTATCACTAATTTCAACCTTGTAGTGTTCAGCAACCTTCAACAGCTGTTCTTTAGTACATAATTCTAACAGTTCTTCTGATGGAAAGCGAATGAACTCGTCCACATTAGACGCCATAATCAGGGAAAAAAATTAAAATATATATATCATAATAATCTTGCTCAACCCCTCTGCTGAGCACACCAGACACAAGAGAAAATACAATCACCCTGAGCACCACAGAAAAGAGCTGGGATATGGAGCTTCCCCAAAACCTACAATAACTCAACCCTAGTCTTCGTTGCAGATTTGCGGGTGGTAATTACGCGACTGTAGCCCGCTGGCAAGGAATTAAACCCCCAGCACGCTGGTAGATTTCCCCAAGCCACGATGTTCCCCGAGACAACTGCTCAGTCCACAGACACCACACAAAAATAACAAACATTTAACCATGCCCAACGTATCCCAAAACAAAACACATCACTAAGCCTATCAGGGGAAAAAGCTATAGCTCCGGGTAGCAAATGTCACTACCCTACCAATCTCCCCACTGAGGTACACAGCCGATTGTACTCACCTCAGACCGATGTCCCAACAGCGAGTAGAGCAAGAGTTTCCAGGCTGGGCAGGGACTGAAACCAACCAATGTACTCTCTCCAACGCAGTACAAAACCCAAAGGCAACCAATACTGGCCTATCAAACTCAAACAAACTAACAAAATTTACAAAAGAAAAACCCTACAGAATTGGACATTAACTCCACGTTCTCCCAAACACAACCAGTTCAAAATCCCAGACGAGCCCCCACTTGTCACGAACCGGCTCAAGTTCTTAACAAAAGGGAGACACGTGGAGACAAGGGAGTACTCAAAGTATATATTTATTAATTAAAGTAAACTAAATCAAATAACAATGGTGGTGTAATCAGTAATCAGTAGTGTACGTGAGTGTTTGCATGCATAAATGTAATATGGAAAAGTGTTGAAAAGTGCCAAAGCAAACAACCCAAAAAGGCCTCAAAAATATCACAACCAAGATCAAAGTAACTGCCTGAGAGAGTCTCCCCAATGAATGTGGAAGAGGCCCATTTATCCTGGGACACACCCGGCCCAGGTGTTTCCCATGTAACTGACGACCCCCCAACTCCGCCCACCGGCATCCTAATAAGGAAACAAGAGCAAAGAGAGAATACGGCAGACAGAGTGGGAGGGTCGTCACACTATATACTCTCTATACCCAGACTACAACCCCCCCCACTATCTATATACTCTCTATACCCAGACTACAACCCCCCACTATCTATATACACTCTATACCCAGACTACAACCCCCCCACTATCTATATACTCTCTATACCCAGACTACAACCCCCCCACTATCTATATACTCTATACCCAGACTACAACCCCCCACTATCTATATACTCTCTATACCCAGACTACAACCCCCCACTATCTATATACTCTCTATACCCAGACTACAACCCCCCACTATCTATATACTCTCTATACCCAGACTACAACCCCCACTATCTATATACTCTCTATACCCAGACTACAACCCCCCCACTATCTATATACTCTCATACCCAGACTACAACCCCCACTATCTATATACTCTCTATACCCAGACTACAACCCCCCCACTATCTATATACTCTCTATACCCAGACTACAACCCCCACTATCTATATACTCTCTATACCCAGACTACAACCCCCCCCACTATCTATATCACTCTATACCCAGACTACAACCCCCCCACTATCTATATACTCTCTATACCCAGACTACAACCCCCCACTATCTATATACTCTCTATACCCAGACTACAACCCCCCCCACTATCTATATACTCTCTATACCCAGACTACAACCCCCACTATCTATATACTCTCTATACCCAGACTACAACCCCCCACTATCTATATACTCTCTATACCCAGACTACAACCCCCCCACTATCTATATACTCTATACCCAGACTACAACCCCCACTATCTATATACTCTCTATACCCAGACTACAACCCCCCCCACTATCTATATACTCTCTATACCCAGACTACAACCCCCCCACTATCTATATACTCTCTATACCCAGACTACAACCCCCCACTATCTATATACTCTATACCCAGACTACAACCCCCCCCACTATCTATATACTCTCTATACCCAGACTACAACCCCCCCCACTATCTATATACTCTCTATACCCAGACTACAACCCCCCCACTATCTATATACTCTCTATACCCAGACTACAACCCCCCCCACTATCTATATACTCTCTATACCCAGACTACAACCCCCCCCACTATCTATATACTCTATACCCAGACTACAACCCCCCACTATCTATATACTCTCTATACCCAGACTACAACCCCCCACTATCTATATACTCTCTATACCCAGACTACAACCCCCCCACTATCTATATACTCTCTATACCCAGACTACAACCCCCCCACTATCTATATATCTCTATACCCAGACTACAACCCCCACTATCTATATACTCTATACCCAGACTACAACCCCCACTATCTATATACTCTCTATACCCAGACTACAACCCCCCCCACTATCTATATACTCTCTATACCCAGACTACAACCCCCCACTATCTATATACTCTCTATAACCAGACTACAACCCCCCACTATCTATATACTCTCTATACCCAGACTACAACCCCCCCACTATCTATATACTCTCTATACCAGACTACAACCCCCCACTATCTATATACTCTCTATACCCAGACTACACACCCCCACTATCTATATACTCTCTATACCCAGACTACAACCCCCCCACTATCTATATACTCTCTATACCCAGACTACAACCCCCCACTATCTATATACTCTATACCCAGACTACAAACCCCCCCCACTATCTATATACTCTCTATACCCAGACTACAACCCCCCCACTATCTATATACTCTCTATACCCAGACTACAACCCCACTATCTATATACTCTCTATACCCAGACTACAACCCCCCCACTATCTATATATTCTCTATACCCGGACTACAACCCCCCACTATCTATATACTCTCTATACCCAGACTACAACCCCCACTATCTATATACTTTCTATACCCAGACTACAACCCCCCACTATCTATATACTCTCTATACCCAGACTACAACCCCCCACTATCTATATACTCTCTATACCCAGACTAACACCCCCACTATCTATATACTCTCTATACCCTGACTACAACCCCCACTATCTATATACTCTCTATACCCAGACTACAACCCCCCACTATCTATATACTCTCTATACCCAGACTACAACCCCCCACTATCTATATACTCTCTATACCCAGACTACAACCCCCACTATCTATATACTCTCTATACCCAGACTACAACCCCCACACTATCTATATACACTCTATACCCAGACTACAACCCCCCACTATCTATATACTCTATACCCAGACTACAACCCCCCACTATCTATATACTCTCTATACCCAGACTACAACCCCCACTATCTATATACTCCTCTATACCCAGACTACAACCCCCCCCACTATCTATATACTCTCTATACCCAGACTACAACCCCCCACTATCTATATACTCTCTATACCCAGACTACAACCCCCCACTATCTATATACTCTCATACCCAGACTACAACCCCCACTATCTATATACTCTATACCAGACTACAAACCCCCCCACTATCTATATACTCTCTATACCCAGACTACAAACCCCCCCACTATCTATATACTCTCTATACCCAGACTACAACCCCCCCACTATCTATATACACTCTATACCCAGACTACAACCCCCCACTATCATATGCTCTCTATACCCAGACTACAACCCCCACTATCTATATACTCTCTATACCCAGACTACAACCCCCCACTATCTATATACTCTATACCCAGACTACAAACCCCCCCACTATCTATATACTCTCTATACCCAGACTACAACCCCCCACTATCTATATACTCTATACCCAGACTACAACCCCCCACTATCTATATACTCTCTATACCCAGACTACAACCCCCCACTATCTATATACTCTCTATACCCAGACTACAACCCCCCCCACTATCTATATACTCTCTATACCCAGACTACAACCCCCCCCACTATCTATATACTCTATACCCAGACTACAAACCCCCCACTATCTATATACTCTATACCCAGACTACAACCCCCCACTATCTATATACTCTCTATACCCAGACTACAACCCCCCACTATCTATATACTCTCTATACCCAGACTACAACCCCCCACTATCTATATACTCTATACCCAGACTACAACCCCCCACTATCTAAATACTCTCTATACCCAGACTACAACCCCCCCACTATCTATATACTCTCTATACCTAGAATACAACCCCCCACTATCTATATACTCTCTATACCCAGACTACAACCCCCACTATCTATATACTCTCTATACCCAGACTACAACCCCCCCACTATCTATATACACTCTATACCCAGACTAAAACCCCCCACTATCTATACTCTCTATACCCAGACTACAACCCCCCACTATCTATATACTCTCTATACCCAGACTACAACCCCCCACTATCTATATACTCTATACCCAGACTACAACCCCCCACTATCTATATACTCTCTATACCCAGACTACAACCCCCACTATCTATATACTCTCTATACCCAGACTACAACCCCCACTATCTATATACTCTCTATTCCCAGACTACAACCCCCCACTATCTATATACTCTCATACCCAGACTACAACCCCCCACTATCTATATACTCTCTATACCCAGACTACAACCCCCACTATCTATATACTCTCTATACCCAGACTACAACCCCCCCCACTATCTATATACTCTCTATACCCAGACTACAACCCCCCCACTATCTATATATTCTCTATACCCAGACTACAACCCCCACTATCTATATACTCTCTATACCCAGACTACAACCCCCCACTATCTATATACTCTCTATACCCAGACTACAACCCCCCACTATCTATATATCTCTATACCCAGACTACAACCCCCCCCACTATCTATATACTCTCTATACCCAGACTACAACCCCCCACTATCTATATACTCTCTATACCCAGACCAGTATCCCTTCTTTCTTTTCTTTCCAAAACTATTGAGCGTGCCGTCTCTAGCCAACTCTCTTGCTATCTCTCTCAGAATGACCTTCTTGATCCAAACCAGTCAGGTTTCAGGACTGGTCATTCAACTGAGACTGCTCTTCTCTGTGTCACGGAGGCTCTCCGCACTGCTAAAGCTAACTCTCTCTCCTCTGCGCTTGTCCTTCTAGACCTGTCTGCTGCCTTTGATACAGTGAACCATCAGATCCTCCTCTCCACCCTCTCCGAGCTGGGCATCTCCGGCGCGGCTCACTCCTGGATTGCGTCCTACCTGACCGGTCGCTCCTACCAAGTGGCGTGGCGAGAAGCTGTCTCCGCACCACGTGCTCTCACCACTGGTGTCCCCCAGGGCTCAGTTCTAGGCCCTCTCCTATTCTCCCTATACACCAAGTCACTTGGCTCTGTCATATCCTCACATGGCGCTCTCCTATCATTGCTACGCTGACGACACACAACTAATCTTCTCCTTTCCCCTTCCTGATAACCAGGTGGCGAATCGCATCTCTGCATGTCTGGCCGACATATCAGTATGGATGACGGATCACCACCTCAAGCTGAACCCTGGCAAGACGGAGCTGCTCTTCCTCCCGGGAAGGGGACTGCCCGTTCCATGATCTCGCCATCACGGTCGACAACTCCGTTGTGTCCTCCTCCCAGAGTTCGAAGAGCCTTGGCGTGACCCTGGACAACACCCCTGTCGTTCTCCGCTAACATCAAGGCGGTGACCCGATCCTGCAGGTTCATGCTCTACAACATTCGAGAGTACGACCCTGCCTTACACAGGAAGCGGCACAGGTCCTAATCCAGGCACTTGTCATCTCCGTCTGGATTACTGCAACCTCGCTGTTGGCTGGGCTCCCTGCCTGTGCCATTAAACCCCTACAACTCATCCAGAATGCCGCAGCCCGTCTGGTGTTCAACCTTCCCAAGTTCTCTCGCGCCACCCTCCTCCGCACACTCCACTGGCTTCCAGTTGAAGCTCGCGATCCGTTACAAGACCATGGTGCTTGCCTATGGAGCAGTGAGGGGAACGGCACCTCCAGTACCTTCAGGCTCTGATCAGTCCCTACACCCAAACGAGGGCATTAGTGTTCATCCACCTCTGGCCTGCTGGCTCCCTTCCTCTCGGAAGCATAGTTCCCGCTCAGCCCAGTCAAAACTGTTCGCTGCTCTGGCACCCCAATGGTGGAACAAGCTCCCTCACGACGCCAGGACAGCGGAGTCACTCACCACCTTCCGGAGACATTTGAAACCCCACCTCTTTAAGGAACACCTGGGATAGGATAAAGTAATCCTTCAACCCCCCAAAAAAAAAAAAAAAAATATATATATAATTGTAAAGTGGTTATCCCACTGGCTATAGGGTGAATGCACCAATTTGTAGTCGCTCTGGATAAGAGCGTCTGCTAAATGACGTAAATGTGCCCTTGAGCAAGGCACTTAACCCTAATTGCTCCTGTAAGTCGCTCTGGATAAGAGCGTCTGCTAAATGACTAAAATGTAATGTAAATGTACAACCCCCCCACTATCTATATACTCTCTATACCCAGACTACAACCCCCCCCACTATCTATATATCTCTATACCCAGACTACAACCCCCCCACTATCTATATACTCTCTATACCCCCCCACTATCTATATACTCGTCTGTGTCTAAAGAAGGGCCAATGAGGTGACACACACACACACACACTCCCATCTCCTCCTTATCCCTGTGACCTCATCCTTAACAACAGGAAGTCAAAAGACACAAAAGAACAGGAGGCTAGGAGGAGGGAGGAACAGGAGGAGGGAGAAGGGGAGGAAGGGAGGAGGAAGAGAGGAGGAGAAGAACAGGCTGAGAGGAGGAGAAAAACAGGCTGAGAGGAGGAGAAGAACAGGCTGAGAGGAGGAGAAGAACAGGCTGAGAGGAGGAGACGAACAGGCTGAGAGGGGGAGAAGAAAAGGATGAGTGGGGAGAAGAACAGGCTGAGAGGGGGAGAAGAAAAGGCTGAGAGGGGGAGAAGAGGCTGATAGGAGGAGAAGAACAGGCTGAGAGGAGGAGAACAGGCTGATAGGAGGAGAACAGGCTGATAGGAGGAGAAGAACAGGCTGAGAGGAGGAGAAGAACAGGCTGAGAGGAGGAGAACAGGCTGAGAGGGGGAGAAGAACAGGCTGAGAGGGGGAGAAGAACAGGCTGATAGGAGAAGAACAGGCTGATAGGAGGAGAAGAACAGGCTGAGAGGAGGAGAAGAACAGGCTGAGAGGGGGAGAACAGGCTGACAGGAGGAGAAGAACTGGCTGAGAGGGGGAGAAGAACAGGCTGAGAGGAGGAGAAGAACAGGCTGAGAGGTGGAGAAGAACAGGCTGAGAGGTGGAGAAGAACAAGCTGAGAGGAGGAGAAGAACAGGCTGAGAGGAGGAGAAGAACAGGCTGAGAGGAGGAGAACAGGCTGATAGGAGGAGAAGAACAGGCTGAGAGGAGGAGAACAGGCTGATAGGAGGAGAAGAACAGGCTGAGAGGGGTGGAAGAACAGGCTGAGAGGAGGAGAACAGGATGATAGGAGGAGAAGAACAGGCTGAGGGGAGGAGAACAGGCTGATAGGGGGAGAAGAACAGGCTGAGAGGAGGAGAAGAACAGGCTGAGAGGGGGAGAAGAGGCTGATAGGAGGATAAGAACAGGCTCAGAGGGGGAGAAGAACAGGCTGAGAGGGGGAGAAGAGGCTGAGAGGAGGAGAAGAACAGGCTGAGGGGGAGAAGAACAGGCTGAGATGAGAAGAACAGGCTGAGAGGGGGAGAAGAACAGGCTGAGAGGAGGAGAAGAACAGGCTGAGAGGGGGAGAATAACAGGCTGAGAGGAGAAGAACAGGCTGAGAGGAGGAGAAGAACAGGCTGAGAGGAGGAGAACAGGCTGATAGGGGAGAAGAACAGGCTGAGAGGAGGAGAACAGGCTGAGAGGAGGAGAAGAACAGGCTGAGAGGTGGAGAAGAACAGGCTGAGAGGGGGAGAAGAACAGGCTGAGAGGGGGAGAAGAACAGGCTGAGA
The DNA here is from genome assembly GCF_020615455.1 of Coregonus clupeaformis. NCBI lineage: Eukaryota > Metazoa > Chordata > Actinopteri > Salmoniformes > Salmonidae > Coregonus > Coregonus clupeaformis. The sequence continues at coordinate 1,156,600 of NW_025533477.1, forward strand.
GGAGGAGAAGAACTGGCTGAGAGGAGGAGAAGAACGGGCTGAGAAGGGGAGAAGAACAGGCTGAGAGGGAGAGAAGAACAGGCTGAGAGGAGGAGAAGAACAGGCTGAGAGGGGGAGAAGAACAGGCTGAGAGGAGAAGAACAGGCTGAGAGGAGGAGAAGAACAGGCTGAGAGGAGGAGAAGAACAGGCTGAGAGGAGGAGAACAGGCTGATAGGAGGAGAAGAACAGGCTGAGAGGGTGAGAAGAACAGGCTGAGAGGGGGAGAAGAACAGGCTGAGAGGAGGAGAAGAACAAGCTGAGAGGAGGAGAACAGGCTGAGAGGGGGAGAAGAACAGGCTGAGAGGAGGAGAACAGGCTGAGAGGGGGAGAAGAACAGGCTGAGAGGGGGAGAACAGGCTGATAGGAGGAGAAGAACAGGCTGAGAAGAGGATAACAGGCTGATAGGAGGAGAAGAACAGGCTGAGAGGGGGAGAAGAACAGGCTGAGAGGAGGAGAACAGGCTGATAGGAGGAGAAGAACAGGCTGAGAGGAGGAGAACAGGCTGAGAGGAGGAGAAGAACAGGCTGAGAGGGGGAGAAGAACAGGCTGAGAGGGGGAGAAGAACAGGCTGCGAGGAGGAGAAGAACAGGCTGAGAGGGGGAGAAGAACAGGCTGCGAGGAGGAGAAGAACAGGCTGAGAGGGGGAGAAGAACAGGCTGAGAGGGGGAGAAGAACAGGCTGAGAGGGGGAGAAGAACAGGCTGAGAGGGGGAGAAGAACAGGCTGAGAGGAGGAGAAGAACAGGCTGAGAGGGGGAGAAGAACAGGCTGAGAGGGGGAGAAGAACAGGCTGAGATAAGGGGAGAAGAACAGGCTGAGAGGGGGAGAAGAACAGGCTGAGAGGAGGAGAAGAGGAGAGGGAGGAATAGATGAGGGAGAGGAAGGGTGAAAGGTGGAGGAGGGGGGAGAGAGAGAGGGGTGGAGAAGCACATATGTCACCAAAATCCCAGCTTGTCTGTGGTTGGTTGGTGGGGTAAGGTAAGCACTTCCCAGTTAGCACATAGCGTTCCGAGAAGCATATGTTTCTTAGAGCTTGGTGAGAGCGTGGTTGTCCTGTGGTTATTTTCCATACAACCTTCCCATTACATTTCCTACAGGTTTCCTCATGGTTCTATTCAAAGTAATGTTCTCAAATTGTTCAGAGAACATCAAGAAACAACGTTCTTCTGTGGTAATTTCAATACTTTAGCATAACGTTTTCTACGGGTTTCCTCGTGGTTCTATTTAAAGTCATGTTCTCAGAACATTAAGAAAACTTTCCATAAAAACCACTAGAAAACATTAGTGATGTTCTAAGAACATTCTAAGAATGTTATTTAAAAACATATACATTCCGTTCTCAGCATCAACAAAACTCTATCTTGTTAAGTGTGTTCAGGTGTGTTGGCCGCGCCCACTAATGAGTGCTTGTTTCTTTTGAAATGGAGTCTGTTTGAACAGACTGACATGAACAGCTTGGCATGGTAGCTCCATCCTGGTGGCACAGTGGACTAACTGACGCCATGCCACAATACAAAATATATGTCTGTGCATGATTAATAACTAAGCAAATGAATTTCCATGTCTCATATCTGTGCTTGGAGTTCAAAACAGTTAACTTAAGCTAGCAGTGTTATTAAAAGTCTTATTGAAGCATGTTCTCAGAACGTTATTTAATTACCGTCAAATAACCTCTAATTTTCGTTCTCAGAACGTTAATACACTGCTCAAAAAAATACAGGGAACACTTAAACAACACAATGTAACTCCAAGTCAATCACACGTCTGTGAAATCAAACTGTCCACTTAGGAAGCAACACTGATTGACAATACATTTCACATGCTGTTGTGCAAATGGAATAGACAACAGGTGGAAATTATAGGTAATTAGCAAGAAGTGGTTTTGCAGGTGGTGACCACAGACCACTTCTCAGTTCCTATGCTTCCTGGCTGATGTTTTGGTCACTTTTGAATGCTGGTGGTGCTTTCACTCTAGTGGTAGCATGAGACGGAGTCTACAACCCACACAAGTGGCTCAGGTAGTGCAGCTCATCCAGGATGGCACATCAATGCGAGCTGTGGCAAGAAGGTTTGCTGTGTCTGTCAGCGTAGTGTCCAGAGCATGGAGGCGCTACCAGGAGACAGGCCAGTACATCAGGAGACGTGGAGGAGGCCGTAGGAGGGCAACAACCCAGCAGCAGGACTGCTACCTCCGCCTTTGTGCAAGGAGGAGCAGGAGGAGCACTGCCAGAGCCCTGCAAAATGACCTCCAGCAGGCCACAAATGTGCATGTGTCTGCTCAAACGGTCAGAAACAGACTCCATGAGGGTGGTATGAGGGCCCGACGTCCAAAGGTGGGGGTTGTGCTTACAGCCCAACACAGTGCAGGACGTTTGGCATTTGCCAGAGAACACCAAGATTGGCAAATTCGCCACTGGCGCCCTGTGCTCTTCACAGATGAAAGCAGGTTCACACTGAGCACATGTGACAGACGTGACAGAGTCTGGAGATGCCGTGGAGAACGTTCTGCTGCCTGCAACATCCTCCAGCATGACCGGTTTGGCGGTGGGTCAGTCATGGTGTGGGGTGGCATTTCTTTGGGGGGCCGCACAGCCCTCCATGTGCTCGCCAGAGGTAGCCTGACAGCCATTAGGTACCGAGATGAGATCCTTAGACCCCTTGTGAGACCATATGCTGGTGCGGTTGGCCCTGGGTTCCTCCTAATGCAAGACAATGCTAGACCTCATGTGGCTGGAGTGTGTCAGCAGTTCCTGCAAGAGGAAGGAATTGATGCTATGGACTGGCCCGCCTGTTCCCCAGACCTGAATCCAATTGAGCACATCTGGGACATCATGTCTCGGCTCCATCCACCAACGCCACGTTGCACCACAGACTGTCCAGGAGTTGGCGGATGCTTTAGTCCAGGTCTGGGAGGAGATCCCTCAGGAGACCATCCGCCACCTCATCAGGAGCATGCCCAGGCGTTGTAGGGAGGTCATACAGGCACGTGGAGGCCACACACACTACTGAGCCTCATTTTGACTTGTTTTAAGGACATTACATCAAAGTTGGATCAGCCTGTAGTGTGGTTTTCCACTTTAATTTTGAGGGTGACTCCAAATCCAGACCTCCATGGGTTGATCAATTTGATTTCCATTGATAATTTTTGTGTGATTTTGTTGTCAGCACATTTAACTATGTAAAGAAAAAAGTATTTAATAAGATTATTTCATTCATTCAGATCTAGGATGTGTTATTTAAGTGTTCCCTTTATTTTTTTGAGCAGTGTATATTCTGTGTATAACCTCCCAGGAAAACGTACAGGGAACCATAGAAAAAAGTTCTCAGAACCTCCTTGCAACATTTTCACTTCTGTTCTCAGAACGTTTAGAAAACGTTCAGTTTTAACTGTCGAAGGAAAGAGTATCCCTGCACTAAAATACCATTGGCCATGAGGAGGACAGAGGGACAGGCGGACAGGAGGGGGGACAGGGGACACAAGGCGGGGGGACAGGGGACAGGAGGGGGGACAGGGGACAGGAAGAGGGACAGGGACAAGGGGACAGGAGGGGGGACAGGGGACACAAGGTGGGGGGACAGGGGACAGGCGGACAGGAAGAGGGACAGTGACAGGGGACAGGAGGGGGGACAGGGGACAGGAGGGGGGACAGGGGACAGGAAGAGGGACAGGGGACAGGAGGGGGGGGCTCTGGCTCAATGACTCAACCATCAATGTTCTTTAGTTGTCACACTTTTCCCAAATGCTTTGCAGCTGCTCCTATTGTGGCTCCAAAGAGGAGGAGGGGGGGATCCTTAATGTGTGTGTGTGTGAATGTGTGTGGTGTGTGCGTGTGTGTGTGTGGTGTGTGCGTGTGTGGATGGTACCCCAGACTGCTGCCAGCTTGGCCTGTGGGGAGGAGGGAAACACTGTGTTGTCTAAACAATGGAAGACATTAAAATGGATCCCATATTACAGTGGCTTGCCAAAGTATTCACCCCCCTTGGATCCCATACTACAGTGGCTTGCCAAAGTATTCACCCCCCATGGATCCCATACTACAGCGGCTTGCCAAAGTATTCACCCCCCATGGATCCCATACTACAGTGGCTTGCCAAAGTATTCACCCCCCATGGATCCCATACTACAGTGGCTTGCCAAAGTATTCACCCCCATGGATCCCATACTACAGCGGGCTTGCACAAAGTATTCACCCCCTTGGATCCCATACTACAGTGGCTTTACAAAGTATTCACCCCCTTGGATCCCATACTACAGTGGCTTGCCAAAGTATTCACCCCCTTGGATCCCATACTACAGTGGCTTGCCAAAGTATTCACCCCCTTGGATCCCATACTACAGTGGCTTGCCAAAGTATTCACCCCCTTGATCCCATACTACAGTGGCTTGCCAAAGTATTCACCCCCCTTGGATCCCATACTACAGTGGCTTGCCAAAGTATTCACCCCCCTTGGATCCCATACTACAGTGGCTTGCCAAAGTATTCACCCTTGGCATTTTTCCTATTTTGTTGCCTTACAACCTGGAAATAAAATGGATTTTTTGGGGGTTTGTATCATTTGATTTACACAACATGCCTACCACTTTGAAGATGCAAAATATTTTTTATTGTGAAACAAACAAGAAATAAGATTTTTTAAAAACAGAAAATTTGAGCGTGCATAACTATTCACCCCCCCAAAGTCAATACTTTTTAGAGCCACCTTTTGCAGCAATTACAGCTGCAAGTCTCTTGGGGTATGTCTCTATAAGGTTGGCACATCTAGCCGCTGGGATTTTTGCCCATTCTTCAAGGCAAAACTGCTCCTGCTCCTTCAAGTTGGATGGGTTCCGCTGGTGTACAGCAATCTTTAAGTCATACCACAGATTCTCAATTGGATTGAGGTCTGGACTTTGACTAGGCCATTCCAAGACATTTAAATGTTTCCCCTTAAACCACTCGAGTTTTGCTTTAGTGTGCTTAGGGTCATTGTCCTGCTGGAAGGTGAACCTCCGTCCCAGTCTCAAATCTCTGGAAGACTGAAACAAGTTTCCCTCAAGAATTTCCCTGTATTTAGCGCCATCCATCATTCCTTCAATTCTGACCAGTTTCCCAGTCCCTGCCGATGAAAAACATCCCCACAGCATGATGCTGCCACCACCATGCTTCACTGTGGGGATGGTGTTCTCAGGGTGATGAGAGGTGTTGGGTTTGCGCCAGACATAGCGTTTTCCTTGATGGCCAAAAAGCTCAATTTTAGTCTCATCTGACCAGAGTACCTTCTTCCATATGTTTGGGGGAGTCTCCACATGCCTTTTGGCGAACACCAAACGTGTTTACTTATTTTTTTCTTTAAGCAATGGCTTTTTTTCTGGCCACTCTTCCGTAAAGCTCAGCTCTGTGGAGTGTACGGCTTAAAGTGGACCTATGGACAGATACTCCAATCTCCGCTGTGGAGCTTTGCAGCTCCTTCAGTGTTATCTTTGGTCTCTTTGTTGCCTCTCTGATTAATGCCCTCCTTGCCTGGTGCGTGAGTTTTGATGGGCGGCCCTCTCTTGGCAGGTTTGTTGTGGTGCCATTTCTTTCCATTTTTTAATAATGGATTTAATTGTGCTCTGTGGGATGTTCAAAGTTTTGGATATTTTTTTTGTGTAACCCAACCCTGATCTGTACTTCTCCACAACTTTGTCCCTGACCTGTTTGGAGAGCTCCTTGGTCTTCATGGTGCCGCTTGCTTGGTGGTGCCCCTTGCTTAGTGGTGTTGCAGACTCTGGGGTCTTTCAGAACAGGTGTATATATACTGAGATCATGTGACAGATCATGTGACACTTAGATTGCACACAGGTGGACATTATTTAACTCATTATGTGACTTCTGAAGGTAATTGGTTGCACCAGATCTTATTTAGGGGCTTCATAGCAAAGGGGGTGAATATATATGCACACACCACTTTTCCGTTATTTATTTTTTAGAATTTTTTTAAACAAGTAATTTTTTTTCATTTCACTTCACCAATTTGGACTATTTTGTGTATGTCCATTACATGAAATCCAAATAAAATTCCATTTAAATTACAGGTTGTAATGCAACAAAATAGGAAAAACGCGAACGGGGATGAATACTTTTGCAAGGCACCGTATAGGCCCGGGGATTCTATACGGGAGAGTCCCGATGCAGCCCATGGTATAGGGAGATTCTATCACATTAGACCCAAGCAGGATGTGGGGTCACATCTTGGAATGGGAACGTTACTTCACAAAGGAACTTTAGACCTGGCCATCTGCCTTCTCAGTTTCTCAGATGTCTTCACATGTCACCAATCACGCCTTTGATTTTCAATAGATCGTGATCTTGATCAATGTGTCAAAATAAAAATACAACTGTACAGTACTATGGGATACAGTATGGGAACTATACTAGTTATGGGAACTATACTAGGTATGGGTATGGAAACTATACTAGGTATGGGAACTATACTAGGTATGGAAACTATATTAGGTATGGGAACTATACTAGGTATGGGAACTATACTAGGTATGGGAACTATACTAGGTATGGAAACTATACTAGGTATGGGAACTATACTAGGTATGGGAACTATACTAGGTATGGGAACTATACTAGGTATGGGTTTCACAGATTCTGCCGAGGCTGCCCCTCCTCCTTGCTCGGGCAGGCTGCGGCGTTCGTCGTCACCGAAATACTAGCTGCTGCCGATCTGTGTTCTATGTTTCTATGTTGCACCTGTTGTCTGTGTCACACACCTGTTTCCTACCCTATTTAACCCAGGTGCTCCCCTATTTAACCCAGGTGCTCCCCTATTTAACCCAGGTGCTCCCCTATTTAACCCAGGTGCTCCCAATGTGTCTTGTGCGTGGTTGTTTTTCGTTTCGTGTGTCGTCTGGTGAGCGGGTTAGTTCCTTCCTGCGTGAAGGTATTGCTGTGTTGTTTTCTTTACTCAAGTTTAGTAAAGTACGTTTCCTCGAGTTCTGTGTCCTGCGCCTGACTTCGATCCACCGCATTACACTGACACTCGTTACATGGGCATAGGATCTATACTAGGTATTGGAATTGTATTAGTTCTGGGTATGGGAAATTGACTAGGTATGGGGACTATACTAGTTATGGGAACAACAGACCAGGCCATCTGTCCTTTTAGTCTAATCAGTTCAAAAAGTCACAAATCAAGCCTTTGTCACGCTTGTTGTATGGGTTCAGGGTCTAACTGCTTTGTGTTTCAGACATGTTGTACGGGTTCAGGGTCTAACTGCTTTGTGTTTCAGACATGTTGTACGGGTTCAGGGTCTAACTGCTTTGTGTTTCAGACATGTTGTATGGGTTCAGGGTCTAACTGCTTTGTGTTTCAGACATGTTGTACGGGTTCAGGGTTCAGGGTTCAGGGTTCATATAGATTTGATTATTACACCATAACTTTTTTTCCAATTTCAAAAGAATTTCAAGAGAAATTATAGATAAGGCCCAACACTGCTACACTGTAATGTTTATCCTGAAAGATCAGTCCCAACACTGCTACACTGTAATGTTTATCCTGAAAGATAAGGCCCAACACTGCTACACTGTAATGTTTATCCTAACAGATCAGTCCCAACACTGCTACACTGTAATGTTTATCCTGACAGATCAGTCCCAACACTGCTACACTGTGATGTTTATCCTGACAGATCAGTCCCAACACTGCTACACTGTGATGTTTATCCTGACAGATCAGTCCCAACACTGACACGTAGTATGACAGAAGTCCCAACACTGCTACACTGTAATGTTTATCCTGAAAGATAAGGCCCAACACTGCTACACTGTGATGTTTATCCTGAAAGATAAGGCCCAACACTGCTACACTGTAATGTGTAACCTGACAGATCAGTCCCAACACTGCTACACTGTGATGTTTATCCTGACAGATCAGTCACAACACTGCTACACTGTAATGTTTATCCTGACAGATCAGTCCCAACACTGCTACACTGTGATGTTTATCCTGACAGATCAGTCCCAACACTGCTACACTGTGATGTTTATCCTGACAGATCAGTCCCAACACTGCTACACTGTAATGTTTATCCTGACAGATCAGTCCCAACACTGCTACACTGTAATGTTTATCCTGAAAGATAAGGCCCAACACTGCTACACTGTGATGTTTATCCTGAAAGATAAGGCCCAACACTGCTACACTGTAATGTTTATCCTGAAAGATAAGGCCCAACACTGCTACACTGTAATGTTTATCCTGAAAGATAAGGCCCAACACTGCTACACTGTGATGTTTATCCTGAAAGATAAGGCCCAACACTGCTACACTGTAATGTTTATCCTGAAAGATAAGGCCCAACACTGCTACACTGTAATGTTTATCCTGAAAGATAAGGCCCAACACTGCTACACTGTAATGTTTATCCTGAAAGATAAGGCCCAACACTGCTACACTGTAATGTTTATCCTGAAAGATAAGGCCCAACACTGCTACACTGTGATGTTTATCCTGAAAGATAAGGCCCAACACTGCTACACTGTGTACAGCCATCCTATCTATCCTATCTGAATGTATATAACATAGATTGTGGTGTATTATGAGTCTACTACATTTATTTCCTATAGAGTGTTGGTGTACCATACAATCAATCCATTTTACTATCTGTATATTTGAGCATTTCCAATTGACTCTGTGTCAAACATAAAGAAAAGACAAAGTTCTGCAACTTAGAAAATACTAATAGGATTTATTCAGTGGTATCAAAAACAACTACTAACAAACATATGCAAAAATAGATATGATATGATAAGAAATATATTACTTTAGTTCAATAAATATCACATAGGTAATCAGACAGACAGCAGTCTCTGGTGAATATGTTCCCCATCTTAGTGCTTTAGGGGTTCTGACTCTCTCCCAGAGCTGTTAATATTACAACATTCTAACAGAGCTAGTGTTAGCTAACAGCTGCTAACAGTACATGATGCTAACAGAGCTAGCGTTAGCTAACAGCTGCTAGCACTACAGAGGCATGGTGCTGTTTCAGAGGTATCTGATGGTTGATCGGCTGTTTCCCCCAATATTGTCAGGATTGTCAGGGTCTCATGGTGTTTTATAAAAGGCATCCATTTGCATGTGAATGGGGCTTTCCCGTCCACTTTAAACTAAACCTTCTGGCGCTCTCCGAGACGAGCTGGCTGATTGGCCAGAGATCAAAAATACATTCATTGTTCGTCACCAATAAAGAGTGTGAGGAGTGATTTATCAAAACCTGCGTCGTTTGGCCAGGCGTTAGCGTGATTCCCTCAGGAAGACAGCTCGTTTTTGTGTGAACAAAGCTGTGGGACATTGAAAGTAATTCATGATTCCTGAGAGGGAGGGTTTACTTGCCCATTTTGTTAAGAGTTGTGGCAGGTAATTTTTTTATTGTGATTATCAAAATCTGACCACTCTCATTAAATGACTTTGCATATTTGACAACGTTATTTGAATACAATCTCTTTCATTAAAATACTTCAAACTTCCTTTAAAGGATTGACCCTTCCCCCAGTCACCTTCAGCCTATTCCATTGACTTCTCTGTCTCTTCCTAGAAGTTGAGGGTATTCTAGAAGTTGAGGGTATTCTAGGAGTTGAGGGTATTCTAGGAGTTGAGGGTATTCTAGGAGTTGAGGGTATTCTAGGAGTTGAGGGTATTCTAGAAGTTGAGGGTATTCTAGGAGTTGAGGGTATTCTAGGAGTTGAGGGTATTCTAGGAGTTGAGGGTATTCTAGGAGTTGAGGGTATTCTAGAAGTTGAGGGTATTCTAGGAGTTGAGGGTATTCTAGGAGTTGAGGGTATTCTAGGAGTTGAGGGTATTCTAGGTAGATCTGTGGGTGTCACTCCTTATTCTACAGAGGATGTTGTGATAACCATACTGCCATATTGGTAGCGAGAGAAACTCCTTTCAAGGCAATGGGGCGGACCTGTGGATTTAACCCATAAACTGGGCGGCAGGTATCTTAGTGGTTAAGAGCGTTGTGCCAGTAACCGAAAGGTCGCTGGTTCTAATCCCTGAGCCGACTAGGTGAAAAATCTATCGATGTGCCCTTAAGCAAGGCACTTAACCCTAATTGCTCCTGTAAGTCGCTCTGGATAAGAGCGTCTGCTAAATGACAAAAAATGTAAATGTAAAAAAATGTAAACTAGGCCACTTGGCTTGTCTCTCCAAAAGTTAGCCCTTTTGTCCAGTGATGCCAGAATCACTTCTTTATGACCGTTACACCAGGAAGGGCATCAGTGACCTTTACACCAGGAAGGGCATCAGTGACCTTTACACCAGGAAGGGCATCAGTGACCTTTACACCAGGAAGGGCATCAGTGACCTTTACACCAGGAAGGGCATCAGTGACCTTTACACCAGGAAGGGCATCAGTGACCTTTACACCAGGAAGGGCATCAGTGACCTTTACACCAGGAAGGGCATCAATGACCTTTACACCAGGAAGGGCATCAATGACCTTTACACCAGGAAGGGCATCAATGACCTTTACACCAGGAAGGGCATCAATGACCTTTACACCAGGAAGGGCATCAGTGACCTTTACACCAGGAAGGGCATCAGTGACCTTTACACCAGGAAGGGCATCAATGACCTTTACACCAGGAAGGGCATCAGTGACCTTTACACCAGGAAGGGCATCAATGAGGGTTCCATCAGTTCTAGAACTCAACGATTAGTCACCTGTAGTTGAGTGACACTGACAGTACAGTGGCAATGACCCTGTTACTACCCTGTCACTACCCTGTCACTACCCTGGCACTACCCTGGCACTACCCTGGCACTACCCTGGCACTACCCTGGCAATGACCCTGGCACTACCCTGGCACTACCCTGGCACTACCCTGGCACTACCCTGTTACTACCCTGTTACTACCCTGGCACTACCCTGGCACTACCCTGGCACTACCCTGGCAATGACCCTGTTACTACCCTGGCACTACCCTGGCACTACCCTGTTACTACCCTGTCACTACCCTGGCACTACCCTGGCACTACCCTGTTACTACCCTGTCACTACCCTGGCACTACCCTGGCACTACCCTGTTACTACCCTGGCACTACCCTGGCACTACCCTGGCACTACCCTGTTACTACCCTGGCACTACCCTGGCACTACCCTGGCACTACCCTGTTACTACCCTGGCACTACCCTGGCACTACCCTGGCACTACCCTGGCACTACCCTGTCACTACCCTGGCACTACCCTGGCACTACCCTGGCACTACCCTGGCACTACCCTGTTACTACCCTGGCACTACCCTGTTACTACCCTGTCACTACCCTGGCACTACCCTGGCACTACCCTGTTACTACCCTGTCACTACCCTGGCACTACCCTGTCACTACCCTGGCACTACCCTGGCACTACCCTGGCACTACCCTGGCACTACCCTGGCACTACCCTGGCACTACCCTGGCACTACCCTGGCACTACCCTGTCACTACCCTGGCACTACTCTGGCACTACCCTGTTACTACCCTGTCACTACCCTGTCACTACCCTGTCACTACCCTGTTACTACCCTGGCACTACCCTGGCACTACCCTGTTACTACCCTGTCACTACCCTGGCACTACCCTGTTACTACCCTGGCACTACCCTGGCACTACCCTGTCACTACCCTGTCACTACCCCTGGCACTACCCTGTTACTACCCTGGCATACCCTGGCACTACCCTGTTACTACCCTGGCACTACCCTGGCACTACCCTGTCACTACCCTGGCACTACCCTGGCACTACCCTGGCACTACCCTGTCACTACCCTGTTACTACCCTGGCACTACCCTGTCACTACCCTGGCACTACCCTGGCACTACCCTGTCACTACCCTGTCACTACCCTGGCACTACCCTGGCACTACCCTGTTACTACCCTGGCACTACCCTGGCACTACCCTGGCACTACCCTGTTACTACCCTGGCACTACCCTGTCACTACCCTGTCACTACCCTGTTACTACCCTGGCACTACCCTGGCACTACCCTGGCACTACCCTGTTACTACCCTGTTACTACCCTGTTACTACCCTGGCACTACCCTGGCACTACCCTGTCACTACCCTGGCACTACCCTGGCACTACCCTGTCACTACCCTGGCACTACCCTGGCACTACCCTGTCACTACCCTGGCACTACCCTGTCACTACCCTGGCACTACCCTGTCACTACCCTGTCACTCACTACCCTGTCACTCACTACCCTGGCACTACCCTGGCACTACCCTGGCACTACCCTGTTACTACCCTGGCACTACCCTGGCACTACCCTGGCACTACCCTGGCACTACCCTGTCACTACCCTGTCACTCACTACCCTGTCACTCACTACCCTGGCACTACCCTGGCACTACCCTGTCACTACCCTGGCACTACCCTGGCACTACCCTGGCACTACCCTGTTACTACCCTGTCACTACCCTGGCACTACCCTGGCACTACCCTGGCACTACCCTGGCACTACCCTGTCACTACCCTGGCACTACCCTGGCACTACCCTGGCACTACCCTGTTACTACCCTGTCACTCACTACCCTGTCACTACCCTGGCACTACCCTGGCACTACCCTGGCACTACCCTGGCACTACCAGTATTGTGACAGTACAGTTCAAGTCCAGGCTAAGACAGACAACCCTCCATATGATCCTACTCTCCACCTTAGCAGCTGGGTGAGGTGGTGATGGGGCTGTGGAGGAAGGAGAGCTGTCCATGTCCAGCAGAGCCGTGGATGGGGATAGACACTGGGAAGTTAAAGACCGTACTGCTCTTCCCCAGGGCAGGACTCCCGGCCTCCGACGAGCAGGACGACGTAGCCAGGACCTGGGACTCAAACCGCAGCAGTTGGCCCATGAAGCTGAAGTTAGGACTGATGATGCTGCGCCGCTGCTTGACGAACTCGAAGGCCTCGTCCAGCTTCACGCGGTTGGTCCTCATCAAGTAGGCCAGACAGATGGTGGCGGAGCGGGAGATGCCGGCTTGGCAGTGGACAAACACACGGCCGCCTTTATTACGGATGGAGTCTATAGGAGAGAGAGAAGGAGAGGGGAGATTAGTACGGATGGAGTCTATAGGAGAGAGAGAAGGAGAGGGGAGTGTCACGATCGTCAGGGAGAGAAGTAGACCAATGCGCAGCGTGTTGAACGAACATGTTTAGACTTTATTTAATTAAAGCACGAACAAAACAATAAACGACTCGTAACGTCCAACGGTAACAAAGACCGACACGGAACAAAAACCCACAAACACAAAGGGAAAACAGACAGTTTAAATATGGCTCCCAATCAGAGACAACCAGCCAACAGCTGACACTCGTTGCCTCTGATTGGGAGTCACTCAGGCAAACATAGAATACAACAAACTAGAATGAACACCACAGAATGAACACACCCTGGCTCAACATATAGAGTCCCAGAGCCAGGGTGTGACAGGGAGATTATTACGGATGGAGTCTATAGGAGAGAGAGAGAAGGAGAGGGGAGATTAGTACGGATGGAGTCTATAGGAGAGAGAGAAGGAGAGGGGAGATTAGTACGGATGGAGTCTATAGGAGAGAGAGAAGGAGAGGGGAGATTAGTACAACGTTCAACTATGTGTCAATGAAAAATATTCAACTTAGTTCTTCTGTAAGTGTGGGACAGTTGTGTAAGTTGTTGCCAGATTCTAAAAGGTTTCTCTTTGACTGTGTTAGATTAACATTGGTCCTTTGTAGCTCAGTTGGTAGAGCATGTCACTTGTAACGACAGCGTAGTGGGTTCAATTCCCGGGACCACCCATATGTAAAATGTATGCACGCATGACTGTAAATTGCTCTGGATTAAAGTGTCTGCTAAATGGCCTACACAGTATTATATATTACAATTGCCTGGCTATGGCTATTCCAGTTACACTAACAAGTAGCTATTGATATAGCAGTTAAACTAACAAGTCTGTCATAAGTCTGTCTACACTGTCCTCCTTGCTCAGTCAGTAGACCTCCTAAAGGCATCTGCGTGCTTCCCAGCCGGAACAGTTTGTACATATATTATGACGATTTTGTGACAATTCTGTGATGTTTTTCTTCGTTTTGGACTTCGGTGAGGTTTTTTTCAGCTGTTCAGGCACACAAAATGTTTTCTCGAGGCAAGCCGAAGTTGGTAGCCCCTTCGTCGGTGATTGATCAACAGTAGGGATTCTTCAATAAAGTATTTGTTGTCGTTCAGAGACGACTCGTTTTCATGCACATTGTTTCATTGAGAAATACTGCACCAAACATCTTAGTTAGATGTCAAATTGTGCGACTAAGATTTCCTCTGCAAAAACATCCAAATTAATGACATTTCTTGAGATATCTTAGATTAATTCTGACTATTTTGAGGAAGTGTATACTGGCTACGGCATCTCAAAATGTACAAACAGTACTATTGCCGCTTTTTTCTTGTTTTTCAAGCGAGTATGCGAGCACACTCGTTCGGTTACCCTAGACGAGTTTGGTTAGGTGCCAGCCGAACTGAAGCATGTGGAAGCCTTAACCACAGCAGGAAGTGACCAGCATCCTCTTTGCTCAGTCGGTAGGCCTACTAAGCCACAGCAGGAAGCAGTCGGTAGGCCTACTAAGCCACAGCAGGAAGTGACCAACATCCTCTTTGCCCAGTCAGTAGGCCTACTAAGCCACAGCAGGAAGTGACCAACATCCTCTTTGCTCAGTCAGTAGGCCTACTAAGCCACAGCAGGAAGCAGTCGGTAGGCCTACTAAGCCACAGCAGGAAGTGACCAGCATCCTCTTTGCTCAGTCAGTAGGCCTACTAAGCCACAGCAGGAAGTGACCAGCATCCTCTTTGCTCAGTCGGTAGGCCTACTAAGCCACAGCAGGAAGTGACCAACATCCTCTTTGCCCAGTCAGTAGGCCTACTAAGCCACAGCAGGAAGTGACCAACATCCTCTTTGCCCAGTCAGTAGGCCTACTAAGCCACAGCAGGAAGTGACCAGCATCCTCTTTGCTCAGTCGGTAGGCCTACTAAGCCACAGCAGGAAGTGACCAGCATCCTCTTTGCTCAGTCGGTAGGCCTACTAAGCCACAGCAGGAAGTGACCAACATCCTCTTTGCCCAGTCAGTAGGCCTACTAAGCCACAGCAGGAAGTGACCAACATCCTCTTTGCCCAGTCGGTAGGCCTACTAAGCCACAGCAGGAAGCAGTCGGTAGGCCTACTAAGCCACAGCAGGAAGTGACCAACAGAAATGTAGGTTATTCCTCCTGACACACTTTCAGTTGCCAAATCACCCTCCATAGTGTTGCTAACGGACCCATCTCATTAACCCAGGTAGGGGGCAGTTAGATGGGTCTGGGGGGGGGGGCTATTCCCCATGGAGAGGGGGGCAGAAGGGGACAAAGGGGGGTTAGCTGCCCCCCTGCTGGGGTTATTAATCTGGGAGAAAGGCCGGCCGTGAGCCTGGTGGAGAAAACTGCCTTTTGTCCCGACAGAACAAAGAGATGGAGGGGAGAGGAGGGAGCTGCATTCAACCATCAGCCTCTCTCTGGCTGCGTCCCAAACTGTACCTTATTCCCTTTATAGTGCACTACTTTAGACCCGGGCCCATAGGGTTAACACTACTTTAGACCAGGGCAGTGCACTATAAAGGGAATAGGGTGCCATTTGGGATCCAGCCTCTCTCTCTCTCTGGCTGCCTGCTACCACATGAGGCCTGGGTCTGTTGGGTCTGCTTCGTGGCTCCCACATGATAAGGGACCCTCTGTTGGGTCTGCTTCGTGGCTCCCACATGATAAGGGACCCTCTGTTGGGTCTGCTTCGTGGCTCCCACATGATAAGGGACCCTCTGTTGGGTCTGCTTCGTGGCTCCCACATCATAAGGGACCCTCTGTTGGGTCTGCTTCGTGGCTCCCACATCATAAGGGACCACCTCTTTAAAAAGGGGGTCTAGTAGAGGGGTGGATGGGGTGTGATGATGTCACCACCATTGTGGTGGAGCAGGGAGCCCTGGCTCAGACAGCTGGTCGGGGTTTTGGAGGGAACTTTTTTCTATTGAAATCCAAGTCATTGAATGGAGGAGAGGAGGGAGGGATGGAGAGAGGGAGGGGGTTGGCTGTTGAGTTGCAGTAGTTTGTTTTCCCGCCAAGCCAATGGCTTCCATGACTACAGCTGCGGTTGCCTTGCTTGGTGATTGTGTCCTCTGTTTGTCAGTTAACTAGAGCTATGAGAGAATTAAAACTGAACTAGTTCGCTAGCTACTTACAATGACCGTGATATCGTGACCTGCGCAAAGCATAGTTCTGAGATATTGAGCATCAAAGTTTTCACATCTCAGAACTGTTTTGTAGTGAATTCTTCTTTCATAAACCCATTAAGGTCCTCATCTTAAAGGCACCTAAAGTGCAGAGTATCAAAATCCCCAAATTCAGTTTATTTTTTATGGGGGTGCAATCGCAGATAGAACCTTATGGCTCTGAAATGTCAATCTGGGTTCAGCCATATAGTTCAATCTGATACTTCTGAATTAGACGTTTTTAAGACAACTGTAGCTATTTAAATAAATAAATGATAGAATAACACTATTTTACCAAGATAGAGATAGAGAACACATCATCAAATACATTAAGAAATGCATTATGATCATCAGACGAATTACTGTAATCACGGAACAACGATGTGGCCACGCCATTTACTTTAAGATTTCTGACAGTGTTGTTTTTTTATTTTGCTTGCGTGCCGTTATCGCTGGCTAGACTAGCCTAGACCATGCTTAGAGGGAGATGGCAAAGACATGTTCTGATTGGTCCGTCTGTATTTGTTCAGGCTTGTGATTGGCTTGCAGATGGAACCTTAGAGCGCCAAGTTCAAATGGGTTTATGCAGATAGAATTTTCTAGTTTTCCATTTTTTTTTCACTTAAAATGTACTTTTTCAAAAATCTAACTTCACAGACATATGAATAACAATCTAAAGATAAATTATATGTGAATAGCTAATTGTTTACAAAAATGTCAGATATAACCTTATACGTAGTTCCAAAGTCTCAATACGTTTTCTTACCTAGCTACCTGAAGTTGAATACACTGACTGTTAGTCGCTCTGGATTGGAGTGTCTGCTAAATGTAATGTAAATGTAGCCTAAGACAGTTAAGACACTCACCGATAAACTCTATGGCCTCGTTGAACCAGGAGGAGATGTCAGCCTTGTGGTTGTCCTCTACAGGGATACTCTTGTACTGGAAGGACTCTTCAAAGTGGTTGGGGCAGTTAGCTGACACGTTGATAAGAGCAGTGATACCCAGCATGTCTAACATGTCCTTTCTGGAGGCATGGTAGGCACTGCCCAGGTAGAGGAAGGGAAGGATCTCCACTGGACCACCCTGGAGAGGAGGAGTGGAACAGGACAGAAAACAGTCAACCACCAGCTCTAAAGAGTTAGGCTATAATAAAGTTAGTCTAAGATGTCAAAATATATAGTTTGATGACACACTGACACTGTTTTGAGAGTAATAACGTGTCAAAGTGTTATTGGAGATGAAGATAGGAACAGAAACCAATGTCAAATCCAAGCCTATAAATACGTATGCCTATGTGGTCCTCTGTAGCTCAGCTGGTAGAGCACGGCGCTCGTAACGCCAGGGTAGTGGGTTCGATCCCCGGGACCACCCATACGTAAAGAAATGCACACATGACTGTAAATCGCTTTGGATAAAAGCGTCTGCTAAATGGCATATTATTATAGCCTACCAAATTGAGGTTAGTTTAAGATGGCAGAATCTATTGTTTGATGACACACTGACATTGGTTTATTTACTATACAGGTAAAAGTGTTGTTACACAGTAATAACATACAAAATACATGTTTAAAAAGAAAACCTACCTGGTCATAAAGCGGTGTCCTGCATGGACTGCAGCCGGGGTCGGCGCTGTCTGGCCGGGCGATGAGGGGCAGACTCAGTCCCTGTGGAGCTGACGGCTTGGTGCACATCTCTGGATATTCCGAGGAGAACGTGTCAAAACCACCTAAACAATGACAAGAACGGACGTAAGGATACCGCTAAATGAGGTAAGGATGCCGTCCAACAGTCCCGTCACCATCTCAGTTACAGGACGTAAGGATACCGTCCAATAGTCCCGTCACCATCTCAGTTACAGGACGTAAGGATACCGTCCAACAGCCCCGTCACCATCTCAGTTACAGGACGTAAGGATACCGTCCAACAGCCCCGTCACCATCTCAGTTACAGGACGTAAGGATACCGTCCAATAGTCCCGTCACCATCTCAGTTACAGGACGTAAGGATACCGTCCAACAGTCCCGTCAGTTACAAGCAGCTGTATAGTGGCTATTTTGGCACAGTCACAGCGTTCACCTCATAACTGACGTAGGCCTACGCTACGGCACATTTGTTGTGCGCCGATTGCTTCATCAACATGGAGAAGCCTAGGCTACATAAAAAAGCTACTATAACACGTTTATAATAAATCTAATTACCTTTGAGAAAGAAGACACTGGCTCCACACGGGTCTCGGCACAGAGCTGTCACGGCGAGCATTAGAGTCCCGTCCTTCTTCACTTGGCCGAAGTCCAAACTCCGATCATCCAGAAACACCACTGACCGATACTCCCCTGAGAGAAGCCGGTTCCGCGTGTCCTCGTTGGGCACGATGTGTCCCACCCCCAGCCCCCCTCTGGCCCTCCGGCGGACTATAGTACTGAAGCGGACGTTGGTGGACCCGGAGATGTGAGAGGAGTTGAAGGAGAAGAATGAGCGGCAGTCCAGGACCAGACAGCCCGGGTCTTCCCCCTCCAGCAGCCCGCGGAGGGACACGGCATCGATGCTGGGGACTTCCATGATCACCATAGTAGGAGGGCGGCGGGCGGAAAATGCCAAATCCAAATACATAGGCTGTGGAAAAGGCAAAGAAACCCCTGGGTGGTCGGTGTCACTAAACACTTGTGAGGTTTTCTTCTTTTAAGTCACAAGTAGATTTCTTATTTTGAAACAGTTGAATGTTATTTTGTTCTCCTTAGCTTATTTGAGGTTTTCCCAAAATGAAGGTAAACTGAGAGATAAATAAATCAGTAACAATGAATAAATTTAGAATAAAAAATTAACAATCCGTCCCTCTTCTCGGGTGTATTTTCTTTGGTTGTTTCTTGTTTATAAAAGTATTATTTTTCAGTCCCGAGGTTGTTCTGAAAGAAGCCTGTGAAAATGACTTATATAGTACCCCGTGAAGGAGAAACCACTGACGTCAGACTTCCCTTCCTGGCACACTGCCCGCTCCAGTTTGCACATACGTCATAGTGCTTTGGAGCCAAGCCAACCCCCTCCTCTCTCTCAATTCTATTCAAAGGGGCTTTATTGGCATGGGAAACATATGTTGCCAAAGCAAGTGACAACAAAACAACAACAAACAAAAACAATCAGACATTAATAGGTAAACATTACAAACACAAAAGTTTTAAAATAATCTCTATATAATGGCTATCACAATCACTATCACACAAAGTACATTCATGTACCAGGAATTGGACCTGGTGAAGTGGTGCTTACAATTACTGATATGGTATGGTATGGTATGGTATGGTATGGTATGTGGTGTGGTGTGGTGTGGTGTGGTGTGGGGGGGGTGGTGGTATGGTATGGTATGGTATGGTATGGTATGGTATGGTATGGTATGGTATGGTATGGTCATGACTTGTTTTACATAACTTATATCTTAGGCATGCTTTCTGGTAACACTCTCCGGGGTTAACACAGACTGAGAAATATTCTGTGCTCCTCCAATATTTCCTGCACCAGAACAGGATCCTGGATTCTGTCTGCAAAACAACAGGAGGATGTATTATAGGTCATCATGGCATCAGAGAGAGCAGACTGAACAAGAACCAGAAGGATGTATAATATAGGTCATGGCTCCAGAAGGATGTATAATATAGGTCATGGCTCCAGAAGGATGTATAATATAGGTCATGGCTCCAGAAGGATGTATAATATAGGTCATGGCTCCAGAAGGATGTATAATATAGGTCATGGCTCCAGAAGGATGTATAATATAGGTCATGGCTCCAGAAGGATGTATAATATAGGTCATGGCGCCAGAAGGATGTATAATATAGGTCATGGCTCCAGAAGGATGTATAATATAGGTCATGGCTCCAGAAGGATGTATAATATAGGTCATGGCTCCAGAAGGATGTATAATATAGGTCATGAGCTCAGAAGGATGTATAATATAGGTCATGGCTCCAGAAGGATGTATAATATAGGTCATGGCTCCAGAAGGATGTATAATATAGGTCATGGCTCCAGAAGGATGTATAATATAGGTCATGGCTCCAGAAGGATGTATAATATAGGTCATGGCTCCAGAAGGATGTATAATATAGGTCATGGCTCCAGAAGGATGTATAATATAGGTCATGGCACCAGAAGGATGTATAATATAGGTCATGGCTCCAGAAGGATGTATAATATAGGTCATGGCTCCAGAAGGATGTATAATATAGGTCATGGCTCCAGAAGGATGTATAATATAGGTCATGGCTCCAGAAGGATGTATAATATAGGTCATGGCTCCAGAAGGATGTATAATATAGGTCATGGAGTCAGAAGGATGTATAATATAGGTCATGGCTCCAGAAGGATGTATAATATAGGTCATGGCTCCAGAAGGATGTATAATATAGGTCATGGAGTCAGAAGGATGTATAATATAGGTCATGGCTCCAGAAGGATGTATAATATAGGTCATGGCTCCAGAAGGATGTATAATATAGGTCATGGCTCCAGAAGGATGTATAATATAGGTCATGGCTCCAGAAGGATGTATAATATAGGTCATGGCTCCAGAAGGATGTATAATATAGGTCATGGCTCCAGAAGGATGTGTATAATATAGGTCATGGCTCCAGAAGGATGTATAATATAGGTCATGGCTCCAGAAGGATGTATAATATAGGTCATGGCTCCAGAAGGATGTATAATATAGGTCATGGCTCCAGAAGGATGTATAATATAGGTCATGGCTCCAGAAGGATGTATAATATAGGTAATGGCTCCAGAAGGATGTATAATATAGGTCATGGCTCCAGAAGGATGTATAATATAGGTCATGGCTCCAGAAGGATGTATAATATAGGTCATGGCTCCAGAAGGATGTATAATATATAGGTCATGGCTCCAGAAGGATGTATAATATAGGTCATGGCTCCAGAAGGATGTATAATATAGGTCATGGCTCCAGAAGGATGTATAATATAGGTCATGGCTCCAGAAGGATGTATAATATAGGTCATGGAGTCAGAAGGATGTATAATATAGGTCATGGCTCCAGAAGGATGTATAATATAGGTCATGGCTCCAGAAGGATGTATAATATAGGTCATGGCTCCAGAAGGATGTATAATATAGGTCATGGCTTCAGAAGGATGTATAATATAGGTCATGGCTCCAGAAGGATGTATAATATAGGTCATGGCTCCAGAAGGATGTATAATATAGGTCATGGAGTCAGAAGGATGTATAATATAGGTCATGGCTCCAGAAGGATGTATAATATAGGTCATGGCTCCAGAAGGATGTATAATATAGGTCATGGCTCCAGAAGGATGTATAATATAGGTCATGGCTCCAGAAGGATGTATAATATAGGTCATGGCTCCAGAAGGATGTATAATATAGGTCATGGCTCCAGAAGGATGTATAATATAGGTCATGATTAGGAGGCTCCAGAAGGATGTATAATATAGGTCATGGCTCCAGAAGGATGTATAATATAGGTCATGGCTCCAGAAGGATGTATAATATAGGTCATGGAGTCAGAAGGATGTATAATATAGGTCATGGCTCCAGAAGGATGTATAATATAGGTCATGGCTCCAGAAGGATGTATAATATAGGTCATGGCTCCAGAAGGATGTATAATATAGGTCATGGAGTCAGAAGGATGTATAATATAGGTCATGGCTCCAGAAGGATGTATAATATAGGTCATGGCTCCAGAAGGATGTATAATATAGGTCATGGCTCCAGAAGGATGTATAATATAGGTCATGGCTCCAGAAGGATGTATAATATAGGTCATGGCTCCAGAAGGATGTATAATATAGGTCATGGCTCCAGAAGGATGTATAATATAGGTCATGGCTCCAGAAGGATGTATAATATAGGTCATGGCTCCAGAAGGATGTATAATATAGGTCATGGCTCAGAAGGATGTATAATATAGGTCATGGCTCCAGAAGGATGTATAATATAGGTCATGGCTCCAGAAGGATGTATAATATAGGTCATGGCTCCAGAAGGATGTATAATATAGGTCATGGCTCCAGAAGGATGTATAATATAGGTCATGGCTCCAGAAGGATGTATAATATAGGTCATGGCTCCAGAAGGATGTATAATATAGGTCATGGCTCCAGAAGGATGTATAATATAGGTCATGGCTCCAGAAGGATGTATAATATAGGTCATGGCGTCAGAAGGATGTATAATATAGGTCATGGCTCCAGAAGGATGTATAATATAGGTCATGGCTCCAGAAGGATGTATAATATAGGTCATGGCTCCAGAAGGATGTATAATATAGGTCATGGCTCCAGAAGGATGTATAATATAGGTCATGGCTCCAGAAGGATGTATAATATAGGTCATGGCTCCAGAAGGATGTATAATATAGGTCATGGCTCCAGAAGGATGTATAATATAGGTCATGGCTCCAGAAGGATGTATAATATAGGTCATGGCTCCAGAAGGATGTATAATATAGGTCATGGCTCCAGAAGGATGTATAATATAGGTCATGGCTCCAGAAGGATGTATAATATAGGTCATGGCTCCAGAAGGATGTATAATATAGGTCATGGAGTCAGAAGGATGTATAATATAGGTCATGGCTCCAGAAGGATGTATAATATAGGTCATGGCTCCAGAAGGATGTATAATATAGGTCATGGCTCCAGAAGGATGTATAATATAGGTCATGGCTCCAGAAGGATGTATAATATAGGTCATGGCTCCAGAAGGATGTATAATATAGGTCATGGCTCCAGAAGGATGTATAATATAGGTCATGGCTCCAGAAGGATGTATAATATAGGTCATGGCGCCAGAAGGATGTATAATATAGGTCATGGCTCCAGAAGGATGTATAATATAGGTCATGGCTCCAGAAGGATGTATAATATAGGTCATGGCTCCAGAAGGATGTATAATATAGGTCATGGCTCCAGAAGGATGTATAATATAGGTCATGGCTCCAGAAGGATGTATAATATAGGTCATGGCTCCAGAAGGATGTATAATATAGGTCATGGAGTCAGAAGGATGTATAATATAGGTCATGGCTCCAGAAGGATGTATAATATAGGTCATGGCTCCAGAAGGATGTATAATATAGGTCATGGCTCCAGAAGGATGTATAATATAGGTCATGGCTCCAGAAGGATGTATAATATAGGTCATGGCTCCAGAAGGATGTATAATATAGGTCATGGCTCCAGAAGGATGTATAATATAGGTCATGGCTCCAGAAGGATGTATAATATAGGTCATGGCTCCAGAAGGATGTATAATATAGGTCATGGCTCCAGAAGGATGTATAATATAGGTCATGGCTCCAGAAGGATGTATAATATAGGTCATGGCTCCAGAAGGATGTATAATATAGGTCATGGCTCCAGAAGGATGTATAATATAGGTCATGGCTCCAGAAGGATGTATAATATAGGTCATGGCTCCAGAAGGATGTATAATATAGGTCATGGAGTCAGAAGGATGTATAATATAGGTCATGGCTCCAGAAGGATGTATAATATAGGTCATGGCTCCAGAAGGATGTATAATATAGGTCATGGCTCCAGAAGGATGTATAATATAGGTCATGGCTCCAGAAGGATGTATAATATAGGTCATGGCTCCCAGAAGGATGTATAATATGGGTCATGGCTCCGAAAGGATGTATAATATAGGTCATGGCTCCAGAAGGATGTATAATATAGGTCATGGCTCCAGAAGGATGTATAATATAGGTCATGGCTCCAGAAGGATGTATAATATAGGTCATGGCTCCAGAAGGATGTATAATATAGGTCATGGCTCCAGAAGGATGTATAATATAGGTCATGGCTCCAGAAGGATGTATAATATAGGTCATGGCTCCAGAAGGATGTATAATATAGGTCATGGCTCCAGAAGGATGTATAATATAGGTCATGGCTCCAGAAGGATGTATAATATAGGTCATGGCTCCAGAAGGATGTATAATATAGGTCATGGCTCCAGAAGGATGTATAATATAGGTCATGGCTCCAGAAGGATGTATAATATAGGTCATGGCTTCAGAAGGATGTATAATATAGGTCATGGCTCCAGAAGGATGTATAATATAGGTCATGGCTCCAGAAGGATGTATAATATAGGTCATGGCTCCAGAAGGATGTATAATATAGGTCATGGCTCCAGAAGGATGTATAATATAGGTCATGGCTCCAGAAGGATGTATAATATAGGTCATGGCTCCAGAAGGATGTATAATATAGGTCATGGCTCCAGAAGGATGTATAATATAGGTCATGGCTCCAGAAGGATGTATAATATAGGTCATGGCTCCAGAAGGATGTATAATATAGGTCATGGCGTCAGAAGGATGTATAATATAGGTCATGGACTCCAGAAGGATGTATAATATAGGTCATGGCTCCAGAAGGATGTATAATATAGGTCATGGCTCCAGAAGGATGTATAATATAGGTCATGGCTCCAGAAGGATGTATAATATAGGTCATGGCTCCAGAAGGATGTATAATATAGGTCATGGCTCCAGAAGGATGTATAATATAGGTCATGGCTCCAGAAGGATGTATAATATAGGTCATGGCTCCAGAAGGATGTATAATATAGGTCATGGAGTCAGAAGGATGTATAATATAGGTCATGGCTCCAGAAGGATGTATAATATAGGTCATGGCTCCAGAAGGATGTATAATATAGGTCATGGCTCCAGAAGGATGTATAATATAGGTCATGGCTCCAGAAGGATGTATAATATAGGTCATGGCTCCAGAAGGATGTATAATATAGGTCATGGCTCCAGAAGGATGTATAATATAGGTCATGGCTCCAGAAGGATGTATAATATAGGTCATGGCTCCAGAAGGATGTATAATATAGGTCATGGCTTCAGAAGGATGTATAATATAGGTCATGGCTCCAGAAGGATGTATAATATAGGTCATGGCTCCAGAAGGATGTATAATATAGGTCATGGCTCCAGAAGGATGTATAATATAGGTCATGGCTCCAGAAGGATGTATAATATAGGTCATGGAGTCAGAAGGATGTATAATATAGGTCATGGCTCCAGAAGGATGTATAATATAGGTCATGGAGTCAGAAGGATGTATAATATAGGTCATGGAGTCAGAAGGATGTATAATATAGGTCATGGCTCCAGAAGGATGTATAATATAGGTCATGGCTCCAGAAGGATGTATAATATAGGTCATGGCTCCAGAAGGATGTATAATATAGGTCATGGCTCCAGAAGGATGTATAATATAGGTCATGGCTTCAGAAGGATGTATAATATAGGTCATGGCTCCAGAAGGATGTATAATATAGGTCATGGCTCCAGAAGGATGTATAATATAGGTCATGGCTCCAGAAGGATGTATAATATAGGTCATGGCTCCAGAAGGATGTATAATATAGGTCATGGCTCAGAAGGATGTATAATATAGGTCATGGCTCCAGAAGGATGTATAATATAGGTCATGGCTCCAGAAGGATGTATAATATAGGTCATGGCTCCAGAAGGATGTATAATATAGGTCATGGCTCCAGAAGGATGTATAATATAGGTCATGGCTCCAGAAGGATGTATAATATAGGTCATGGCTCCAGAAGGATGTATAATATAGGTCATGGCTCCAGAAGGATGTATAATATAGGTCATGGCTCCAGAAGGATGTATAATATAGGTCATGGCTCCAGAAGGATGTATAATATAGGTCATGGCTCCAGAAGGATGTATAATATAGGTCATGGCTCCAGAAGGATGTATAATATAGGTCATGGCTCCAGAAGGATGTATAATATAGGTCATGGAGTCAGAAGGATGTATAATATAGGTCATGGCTCCAGAAGGATGTATAATATAGGTCATGGCTCCAGAAGGATGTATAATATAGGTCATGGCTCCAGAAGGATGTATAATATAGGTCATGGCTCCAGAAGGATGTATAATATAGGTCATGGCTCCAGAAGGATGTATAATATAGGTCATGGCTCCAGAAGGATGTATAATATAGGTCATGGCTCAGAAGGATGTATAATATATGGTCATGGCTCCAGAAGGATGTATAATATAGGTCATGGCTCCAGAAGGATGTATAATATAGGTCATGGCTCCAGAAGGATGTATAATATAGGTCATGGCTCCAGAAGGATGTATAATATAGGTCATGGCTCCAGAAGGATGTATAATATAGGTCATGGAGTCAGAAGGATGTATAATATAGGTCATGGAGTCAGAAGGATGTATAATATAGGTCATGGCTCCAGAAGGATGTATAATATAGGTCATGGCTCCAGAAGGATGTATAATATAGGTCATGGCTTCAGAAGGATGTATAATATAGGTCATGGCTCCAGAAGGATGTATAATATAGGTCATGGCTCCAGAAGGATGTATAATATAGGTCATGGCTCCAGAAGGATGTATAATATAGGTCATGGGGCCAGAAGGATGATCTAATATAGGTCATGGCTCCAGAAGGATGTATAATATAGGTCATGGCTCCAGAAGGATGTATAATATAGGTCATGGCTCCAGAAGGATGTATAATATAGGTCATGGCTCCAGAAGGATGTATAATATAGGTCATGGCTCCAGAAGGATGTATAATATAGGTCATGGCTCCAGAAGGATGTATAATATAGGTCATGGCTCCAGAAGGATGTATAATATAGGTCATGGCTCCAGAAGGATGTATAATATAGGTCATGGCTCCAGAAGGATGTATAATATAGGTCATGGCTCCAGAAGGATGTATAATATAGGTCATGGGTCAGAAGGATGTATAATATAGGTCATGGCTCCAGAAGGATGTATAATATAGGTCATGGAGTCAGAAGGATGTATAATATAGGTCATGGAGTCAGAAGGATGTATAATATAGGTCATGGCTCCAGAAGGATGTATAATATAGGTCATGGAGTCAGAAGGATGTATAATATAGGTCATGGCTCCAGAAGGATGTATAATATAGGTCATGGCTCCAGAAAGGATGTATAATATAGGTCATGGCTCCAGAAGGATGTATAATATAGGTCATGGAGTCAGAAGGATGTATAATATAGGTCATGGCTCCAGAAGGATGTATAATATAGGTCATGGCTCCAGAAGGATGTATAATATAGGTCATGGCTCCAGAAGGATGTATAATATAGGTCATGGAGTCAGAAGGATGTATAATATAGGTCATGGCTCCAGAAGGATGTATAATATAGGTCATGGCTCCAGAAGGATGTATAATATAGGTCATGGCTCAGAAGGATGTATAATATAGGTCATGGCTCCAGAAGGATGTATAATATAGGTCATGGCTCCAGAAGGATGTATAATATAGGTCATGGCTCAGAAGGATGTATAATATAGGTCATGGCTCCAGAAGGATGTATAATATAGGTCATGGCTCAGAAGGATGTATAATATAGGTCATGGCTCCAGAAGGATGTATAATATAGGTCATGGCTCCAGAAGGATGTATAATATAGGTCATGGCTCCAGAAGGATGTATAATATAGGTCATGGCTCCAGAAGGATGTATAATATAGGTCATGGCTCCAGAAGGATGTATAATATAGGTCATGGACTCCAGAAGGATGTATAATATAGGTCATGGCTCCAGAAGGATGTATAATATAGGTCATGGCTCCAGAAGGATGTATAATATAGGTCATGGCTCCAGAAGGATGTATAATATAGGTCATGGCTCAGAAGGATGTATAATATAGGTCATGGCTTCAGAAGGATGTATAATATAGGTCATGGCTCCAGAAGGATGTATAATATAGGTCATGGCTCCAGAAGGATGTATAATATAGGTCATGGCTCAGAAGGATGTATAATATAGGTCATGGCTCCAGAAGGATGTATAATATAGGTCATGGCTTCAGAAGGATGTATAATATAGGTCATGGCTCCAGAAGGATGTATAATATAGGTCATGGCTCAGAAGGATGTATAATATAGGTCATGGCTCCAGAAGGATGTATAATATAGGTCATGGCTCCAGAAGGATGTATAATATAGGTCATGGAGTCAGAAGGATGTATAATATAGGTCATGGCTCCAGAAGGATGTATAATATAGGTCATGGCTCCAGAAGGATGTATAATATAGGTCATGGCTCCAGAAGGATGTATAATATAGGTCATGGCTCCAGAAGGATGTATAATATAGGTCATGGCTCCAGAAGGATGTATAATATAGGTCATGGCTCCAGAAGGATGTATAATATAGGTCATGGCTCCAGAAGGATGTATAATATAGGTCATGGCTCAGAAGGATGTATAATATAGGTCATGGCTCCAGAAGGATGTATAATATAGGTCATGGCTCCAGAAGGATGTATAATATAGGTCATGGCTCCAGAAGGATGTATAATATAGGTCATGGCTCCAGAAGGATGTATAATATAGGTCATGGCTCAGAAGGATGTATAATATAGGTCATGGCTCCAGAAGGATGTATAATATAGGTCATGGCTCCAGAAGGATGTATAATATAGGTCATGGCTCCAGAAGGATGTATAATATAGGTCATGGCGTCAGAAGGATGTATAATATAGGTCATGGAGTCAGAAGGATGTATAATATAGGTCATGGCTCCAGAAGGATGTATAATATAGGTCATGGCTCCAGAAGGATGTATAATATAGGTCGTGGCTCCAGAAGGATGTATAATATAGGTCATGGGTCAGAAGGATGTATAATATAGGTCATGGCTCAGAAGGATGTATAATATAGGTCATGGCTCCAGAAGGATGTATAATATAGGTCATGGCTCAGAAGGATGTATAATATAGGTCATGGCCTCAGAAGGATGTATAATATAGGTCATGGCTCAGAAGGATGTATAATATAGGTCATGGCTCCAGAAGGATGTATAATATAGGTCATGGAGTCAGAAGGATGTATAATAGAATAGGGCTCCAGAAGGATGTATAATATAGGTCATGGCTCCAGAAGGATGTATAATATAGGTCATGGCTCCAGAAGGATGTATAATATAGGTCATGGCTCCAGAAGGATGTATAATATAGGTCATGGCTTCAGAAGGATGTATAATATAGGTCATGGCTCAGAAGGATGTATAATATAGGTCATGGTCCCAGAAGGATGTATAATATAGGTCATGGCTCCAGAAGGATGTATAATATAGGTCATGGCTCCAGAAGGATGTATAATATAGGTCATGGCTCCAGAAGGATGTATAATATAGGTCATGGCTCCAGAAGGATGTATAATATAGGTCATGGCTCCAGAAGGATGTATAATATAGGTCATGGCTCCAGAAGGATGTATAATATAGGTCATGGCTCCCAGAAGGATGTATAATATAGAGTCATGGCTCCAGAAGGATGTATAATATAGGTCATGGCTCAGAAGGATGTATAATATAGGTCATGGCTCAGAAGGATGTATAATATAGGTCATGGGTCAGAAGGATGTATAATATAGGTCATGGCTTCAGAAGGATGCCTATAATATAGGTCATGGCTCCAGAAGGATGTATAATATAGGTCATGGCTCCAGAAGGATGTATAATATAGGTCATGGCTCCAGAAGGATGTATAATATAGGTCATGGCTCCAGAAGGATGTATAATATAGGTCATGGCTCAGAAGGATGTATAATATAGGTCATGGCTCCAGAAGGATGTATAATATAGGTCATGGCTCCAGAAGGAGTGTATAATATAGGTCATGGCTCAGAAGGATGTATAATATAGGTCATGGCTCCAGAAGGATGTATAATATAGGTCATGGCTTCAGAAGGATGTATAATATAGGTCATGGCTCCAGAAGGATGTATAATATAGGTCATGGCTTCAGAAGGATGTATAATATAGGTCATGGCTCAGAAGGATGTATAATATAGGTCATGGCTCCAGAAGGATGTATAATATAGGTCATGGCTCCAGAAGGATGTATAATATAGGTCATGGCTCCAGAAGGATGTATAATATAGGTCATGGCTCAGAAGGATGTATAATATAGGTCATGGCTCAGAAGGATGTATAATATAGGTCGTGGCTCCAGAAGGATGTATAATATAGGTCATGGCTCCAGAAGGATGTATAATATAGGTCATGGCTCCAGAAGGATGTATAATATAGGTCATGGCTCCAGAAGGATGTATAATATAGGTCATGGCTCAGAAGGATGTATAATATAGGTCGTGGCTCCAGAAGGATGTATAATATAGGTCATGGCTCCAGAAGGATGTATAATATAGGTCATGGCTCCAGAAGGATGTATAATATAGGTCATGGAGTCAGAAGGATGTATAATATAGGTCATGGCTCCAGAAGGATGTATAATATAGGTCATGGCTCCAGAAGGATGTATAATATAGGTCATGGCTCCAGAAGGATGTATAATATAGGTCATGGCTCCAGAAGGATGTATAATATAGGTCATGGCTCCAGAAGGATGTATAATATAGGTCATGGCTCCAGAAGGATGTATAATATAGGTCATGGCTCCAGAAGGATGTATAATATAGGTCATGGCTCCAGAAGGATGTATAATATAGGTCATGGCTCCAGAAGGATGTATAATATAGGTCATGGCTCCAGAAGGATGTATAATATAGGTCATGGCTCAGAAGGATGTATAATATAGGTCATGGCTCCAGAAGGATGTATAATATAGGTCATGGCTTCAGAAGGATGTATAATATAGGTCATGGAGTCCAGAAGGATGTATAATATAGGTCATGGCTTCAGAAGGATGTATAATATAGGTCATGGCTTCAGAAGGATGTATAATATAGGTCATGGCTCCAGAAGGATGTATAATATAGGTCATGGCTCCAGAAGGATGTATAATATAGGTCATGGCTCCAGAAGGATGTATAATATAGGTCATGGCTTCAGAAGGATGTATAATATAGGTCATGGCTCCAGAAGGATGTATAATATAGGTCATGGCTCAGAAGGATGTATAATATAGGTCATGGCTCCAGAAGGATGTATAATATAGGTCATGGCTCCAGAAGGATGTATAATATAGGTCATGGCTCCAGAAGGATGTATAATATAGGTCATGGCTCCAGAAGGATGTATAATATAGGTCATGGCTCCAGAAGGATGTATAATATAGGTCATGGCTCCAGAAGGATGTATAATATAGGTCATGGCTCCAGAAGGATGTATAATATAGGTCATGGCTCAGAAGGATGTATAATATAGGTCATGGCTCCAGAAGGATGTATAATATAGGTCATGGCTCCAGAAGGATGTATAATATAGGTCATGGAGTCAGAAGGATGTATAATATAGGTCATGGAGTCAGAAGGATGTATAATATAGGTCATGGCTCCAGAAGGATGTATAATATAGGTCATGGCTCCAGAAGGATGTATAATATAGGTCATGGCTCCAGAAGGATGTATAATATAGGTCATGGCTCCAGAAGGATGTATAATATAGGTCATGGCTCCAGAAGGATGTATAATATAGGTCATGGCTCCAGAAGGATGTATAATATAGGTCATGGCTCCAGAAGGATGTATAATATAGGTCATGGAGTCAGAAGGATGTATAATATAGGTCATGGCTCCAGAAGGATGTATAATATAGGTCATGGCTCCAGAAGGATGTATAATATAGGTCATGGCTCCAGAAGGATGTATAATATAGGTCATGGCTCCAGAAGGATGTATAATATAGGTCATGGCTCCAGAAGGATGTATAATATAGGTCATGGCTCCAGAAGGATGTATAATAGTCATGGCTCGAGGATGTATAATATAGGTCATGGCAGAAGGATGTATAATATAGGTCATGGCTCCAGAAGGATGTATAATATAGGTCATGAGTCAGAAGGATGTATAATATAGGTCATGGCTCCAGAAGGATGTATAATATAGGTCATGGCTCCAGAAGGATGTATAATATAGGGCATGGTCAGAAGGATGTATAATATAGGTCATGGCTCCGAAGGATGTATAATATAGGTCATGGGCTCCAGAAGGATGTATAATATAGGTCATGGCTTCAGAAGGATGTATAATATAGGTCATGGCTCCAGAAGGATGTATAATATAGGTCATGGCTCAGAAGGATGTATAATATAGGTCATGGCTCCAGAAGGAGTATAATATAGGTCATGGCTCCGAAGGATGTATAATATAGGTCATGGCTCCAGAAGGATGTATAATATAGGTCATGGCTCCAGAAGGATGTATAATATAGGTCATGGCGTCAGAAGGATGTATAATATAGGTCATGGCTCCAGAAGGATGTATAAATATAGGTCATGGCTCCAGAAGGATGTATAATATAGGTCATGGCTCCAGAAGGATGTATAATATAGGTCATGGCTCCAGAAGGATGTATAATATAGGTCATAGCTCCAGAAGGATGCATAATATAGGTCATGGCTCCAGAAGGATGTATAATATAGGTCATGGAGTCAGAAGGATGTATAATATAGGTCATGGCTCCAGAAGGATGTATAATATAGGTCATGGCTCCAGAAGGATGTATAATATAGGTCATGGCTCCAGAAGGATGTATAATATAGGTCATGGCTTCAGAAGGATGTATAATATAGGTCATGGCTCCAGAAGGATGTATAATATAGGTCATGGGTCAGAAGGATGTATAATATAGGTCATGGCTTCAGAAGGGATGTATAATATAGGTCATGGCTTCAGAAGGATGTATAATATAGGTCATGGATTCAGAAGGATGTATAATATAGTACATAACTCCAGAAGGATGTATAATATAGGTCATGGCTCCAGAAGGATGTATAATATAGGTCATGAGAGCTCCAGAAGGATGTATAATATAGGTCATGGCTCCAGAAGGATGTATAATATAGGTCATGGCTCGGAGCAGAAGGATGTATAATATAGGTCATGGGTCCAGAAGGATGTATAATATAGGTCATGGCGTCAGAAGGATGTATAATATAGGTCATGGCTCCAGAAGGATGTATAATATAGGTCATGGCTCCAGAAGGATGTATAATATAGGTCATGGCTCCAGAAGGATGTATAATATAGGTCATGGATTCAGAAGGATGTATAATATAGGTCATGGCTCCAGAAGGATGTATAATATAGGTCATGGCTCCAGAAGGATGTATAATATAGGTCATGGCTCCAGAAGGATGTATAATATAGGTCATGGCTCCAGAAGGATGCTGTAATATAGGTCATGGCTCCAGAAGGATGTATAATATAGGTCATGGCTCCAGAAGGATGTATAATATAGGTCATGGCTCAGAAGGATGTATAATATAGGTCATGGCTCCAGAAGGATGTATAATATAGGTCATGGCTCCAGAAGGATGTATAATATAGGTCATGGCTCCAGAAGGATGTATAATATAGGTCATGGCTCCAGAAGGATGCTATAATATAGGTCATGGCTCCAGAAGGATGTATAATATAGGTCATGGCTCAGAAGGATGTATAATATAGGTCATGGCTCCAGAAGGATGTATAATATAGGTCATGGCTCCAGAAGGATGTATAATATAGGTCATGGCTCAGAAGGATGTATAATATAGGTCATGGAGTCAGAAGGATGTATAATATAGGTCATGGCTCCAGAAGGATGTATAATATAGGTCATGGCTCCAGAAGGATGTATAATATAGGTCATGGCTCCAGAAGGATGTATAATATAGGTCATGGCTCCAGAAGGATGTATAATATAGGTCATGGCTCCAGAAGGATGTATAATATAGGTCATGGCTCCAGAAGGATGTATAATATAGGTCATGGCTCAGAAGGATGTATAATATAGGTCATGGCTCAGAAGGATGTATAATATAGGTCATGGCTCAGAAGGATGTATAATATAGGTCATGGCTCCAGAAGGATGTATAATATAGGTCATGGCTCCAGAAGGATGTATAATATAGGTCATGGCTCCAGAAGGATGTATAGATATAGGTCATGGATTCAGAAGGATGTATAATATAGGTCATGGCTCAGAAGGATGTATAATATAGGTCATGGCTCCAGAAGGATGTATAATATAGGTCATGGCTCCAGAAGGATGTATAATATAGGTCATGGCTCCAGAAGGATGTATAATATAGGTCATGGAGTCAGAAGGATGTATAATATAGGTCATGGCTCCAGAAGGATGTATAATATAGGTCATGGAGTCAGAAGGATGTATAATATAGGTCATGGCTCCAGAAGGATGTATAATATAGGTCATGGCTCCAGAAGGATGTATAATATAGGTCATGGCTCCAGAAGGATGTATAATATAGGTCATGGCTCCAGAAGGATGTATAATATAGGTCATGGCTCCAGAAGGATGTATAATATAGGTCATGGCTCCAGAAGGATGTATAATATAGGTCATGGCTCCAGAAGGATGTATAATATAGGTCATGGCTCCAGAAGGATGTATAATATAGGTCATGGCTCCAGAAGGATGTATAATATAGGTCATGGCTCCAGAAGGATGTATAATATAGGTCATGGCTCCAGAAGGATGTATAATATAGGTCATGGCTTCAGAAGGATGTATAATATAGGTCATGGATTCAGAAGGATGTATAATATAGAGTCATGGCTCAGAAGGATGTATAATATAGGTCATGGCTCCAGAAGGATGTATAATATAGGTCATGGCTCCAGAAGGATGTATAATATAGGTCATGGCTCCAGAAGGATGTATAATATAGGTCATGGCTCCAGAAGGATGTATAATATAGGTCATGGCTCCAGAAGGATGTATAATATAGGTAATGGAGTCAGAAGGATGTATAATATAGGTCATGGCTCCAGAAGGATGTATAATATAGGTCATGGCTCCAGAAGGATGTATAATATAGGTCATGGCTCCAGAAGGATGTATAATATAGGTCATGGCTCCAGAAGGATGTATAATATAGGTCATGGCTCCAGAAGGATGTATAATATAGGTCATGGCTCCAGAAGGATGTATAATATAGGTCATGGCTCCAGAAGGATGTATAATATAGGTCATGGCTCAGAAGGATGTATAATATAGGTCATGGCTCCAGAAGGATGTATAATATAGGTCATGGCTCCAGAAGGATGTATAATATAGGTCATGGCTCCAGAAGGATGTATAATATAGGTCATGGCTCCAGAAGGATGTATAATATAGGTCATGGCTCCAGAAGGATGTATAATATAGGTCATGGCTCCAGAAGGATGTATAATATAGGTCATGGCTCAGAAGGATGTATAATATAGGTCATGGCTCCAGAAGGATGTATAATATAGGTCATGGCTCAGAAGGATGTATAATATAGGTCATGGCTTCAGAAGGATGTATAATATAGGTCATGGGGCCAGAAGGATGTATAATATAGGTCATGGCTCAGAAGGATGTATAATATAGGTCATGGCTCAGAAGGATGTATAATATAGGTCATGGAGTCCAGAAGGATGTATAATATAGGTCATGGCTCCAGAAGGATGTATAATATAGGTCATGGCTCCAGAAGGATGTATAATATAGGTCATGGCTCCAGAAGGATGTATAATATAGGTCATGGCTCCAGAAGGATTGTATAATATAGGTCATGGCGTCAGAAGGATGTATAATATAGGTCATGGATTCAGAAGGGATGTATAATATAGGTCATGGCTCCAGAAGGATGTATAATATAGGTCATGGCTCCAGAAGGATGTATAATATAGGTCATGGCTCCAGAAGGATGTATAATATAGGTCATGGCTCCAGAAGGATGTATAATATAGGTCATGGCTCCAGAAGGATGTATAATATAGGTCATGGATCCAGAAGGATGTATAATATAGGTCATGGTCCAGAAGGATGTATAATATAGGTCATGGCTCCAGAAGGATGTATAATATAGGTCATGGATCCAGAAGGATGTATTAATATAGGTCATGGCTCCAGAAGGATGTATAATATAGGTCATGGCTCCAGAAGGATGTATAATATAGGTCATGGCTCCAGAAGGATGTATAAATAGGTCATGGCTCCAGAAGGATGTATAATATAGGTCATGGCTCCAGAAGGATGTATAATATAGGTCATGGCTCCAGAAGGATGTATAATATAGGTCATGGCTCCAGAAGGATGTATAATATAGGTCATGGCTCCAGAAGGATGTATAATATAGGTCATGGCTCCAGAAGGATGTATAATATAGGTCATGGCTCCAGAAGGATGTATAATATAGGTCATGGCTCCAGAAGGATGTATAATATAGGTCATGGCTCCAGAAGGATGTATAATATAGGTCATGGCTCCAGAAGGATGTATAATATAGGTCATGGCTCCAGAAGGATGTATAATATAGGTCATGGCTCCAGAAGGATGTATAATATAGGTCATGCTCCAGAAGGATGTATAATATAGGTCATGGCTCCAGAAGGATGTATAATATAGGTCATGGCTCCAGAAGGATGTATAATATAGGTCATGGCGCCAGAAGGATGTATAATATAGGTCATGGCTCCAGAAGGATGTATAATATAGGTCATGGCTCCAGAAGGATGTACAATATAGGTCATGGCTCCAGAAGGATGTATAATATAGGTCATGGCTCCAGAAGGATGTATAATATAGGTCATGGCTCCAGAAGGATGTATAATATAGGTCATGGCTCCAGAAGGATGCTATAATATAGGTCATGGCTCCAGAAGGATGTATAATATAGGTCATGGCTCCAGAAGGATGTATAATATAGGTCATGGCTTCAGAAGGATGTGATAATATAGGTCATGGTCCAGAAGGATGTATAATATAGGTCATGGCTCCAGAAGGATGTATAATATAGGTCATGGCTCCAGAAGGATGTATAATATAGGTATGGATGAAGGATGTATAATATAGGGTCATGGAGCCAGAAGGATGTATAATATAGGTCATGGCTCAGAAGGATGTATAATATAGGTCATGGCTCCAGAAGGATGTATAATATAGGTCATGGCTCCAGAAGATGTATAATATAGGTCATGGCTCCAGAAGGATGTATAATATAGGTCATGGCTCCAGAAGGATGTATAATATAGGTCATGGCTCCAGAAGGATGTATAATATAGGTCATGGCGCCAGAAGGATGTATAATATAGGTCATGGTCCAGAAGGATGTATAATATAGGTCGTGGCTCCAGAAGGATGTATAATATAGGTCATGGCGCCAGAAGGATGTATAATATAGGTCATGGCTCAGAAGGATGTATAATATAGGTCATGGCTCCAGAAGGATGTATAATATAGGTCAGTGGCTCAGAAGGATGTATAATATAGGTCATGGCTCCAGAAGGATGTATAATATAGGTCATGGCTCCAGAAGGATGTATAATATAGGTCAGTGGCTCCAGAAGGATGTATAATATAGGTCATGGCTCCAGAAGGATGTATAATATAGGTCATGGCCGCACAGAAGGATGTATAATATAGGTCATGGATTCAGAAGGATGTATAATATAGGTCATGGCTCCAGAAGGATGTATAATATAGGTCATGGCTCCAGAAGGATGTATAATATAGGTCATGGTCCAGAAGGATGTATAATATAGGTCATGGCTCCAGAAGGATGTATAATATAGGTCATGGCTCCAGAAGGATGTATAATATAGGTCATGGCTCGCAGAAGGATGTATAATATAGGTCATGGAGTCAGAAGGATGTATAATATAGGTCATGGCTCCAGAAGGATGTATAATATAGGTCATGGCTCCAGAAGGATGTATAATATAGGTCATGGCTAGGATGTATAATATAGGTCATGGCTCCAGAAGGATGTATAATATAGGTCATGGCTCCAGAAGGATGTATAATATAGGTCATGGCTCCAGAAGGATGTATAATATAGGCATGGTCCAGAAGGATGATAATATAGGTCATGGCTCCAGAAGGATGTATAATATAGGTCATGGCTCCAGAAGGATGTATAATATAGGTCATGGCTCCAGAAGGATGTATAATATAGGTCATGGCTCCAGAAGGATGATAATATAGGTCATGGCTCCAGAAGGATGTATAATATAGGTCATGGCTCCAGAAGGATGTATAATATAGGTCGTGGCTCCAGAAGGATGTATAATATAGGTCATGGCTCCAGAAGGATGTATAATATAGGTCGTGGCTCCAGAAGGATG
>NW_025533477.1:1207500-1337500 GCF_020615455.1 Coregonus clupeaformis
GAGTAGAGTAGAGTAGAGTAGAATAGAGTAGAGTAGAGTAGAGCAGAGTAGAGTAGAGTAGAGTTCAGTAGAGTAGAGTGGAGTAGAGTAGAGAAGAGTAGAGTAGAGTAGAGAAGAGTAGAGCAGAGCAGAGCAGAGTAGAGTAGAATAGAGTAGAGCAGAGTATAATAGAGTATAGTAGAGTAGAGTAGAGTAGAGTAGAGTAGAATAGAGTAGAGTAGAGTAGAGTAGAGTAGAGCAGAGTAGAGCAGAGCAGAGCAGAGTAGAGTAGAGTAGAGCAGAGTAGAGTAGAGAGAGCAGAGCAGAGCAGAGCAGAGCAGAGCAGAGTAGAGTAGAGTAGAGTAGAATAGAGTAGAGTAGAGTTCAGTAGAGTAGAGTAGAGTAGAGCAGAGTTCAGTATAGTAGAGTAGAGTAGAGTAGAGCAGAGCAGAGCAGAGCAGAGTAGAGTAGAGTAGAGCAGAGCAGAGCAGAGTAGAGTAGAGCAGAGTAGAGTAGGGTAGAGTAGAGTAGAGTAGAGTAGAGTAGAGTAGAGTAGAGTAGAGTAGAGTAGAGAGAAGAGTAGAGTAGAGCAGAGTAGAGTAGATAGAGTAGAGTAGAGTAGAGAGAGTTCAGTAGTAGAGTAGAGTAGAGTAGAGAGCAGAGTTCAGTATAGTAGAGTAGAGAGAGTAGAGTAGAGCAGAGCAGAGCAGAGTAGAGTAGAGTAGAGTAGAGTAGAGTAGGGTAGAGTAGAGTAGAGTCAGTAGAGTAGAGTAGAGTAGAGTAGAGTAGAGTAGAGTAGAGTAGAGTAGAAGTAGAGTAGAGTAGAGTAGAGTAGAGTAGAGCAGAGTAGAGCAGAATAGAGTAGAGTAGAGTAGAGTAGAGTAGAGTAGAGTAGAGCAGAGCAGAGTAGAGTAGAGCAGAGTAGAGCAGAATAGAGTAGAGTAGAGTAGAGTAGAGTAGAGTAGAGTAGAGTACAGTAGAGTAGAGTAGAGTAGAGTATAGTAGAGTAGAGTAGAGTAGAGTACAGAGAGTAGAGTAGAGTAGAGTAGAGTACAGCAGAGTCGAGTAGAGTAGAATAGAGTAGAGTATAGTAGAATAGAGTACAGTAGAGTAGAGTAGAGTAGAGTAGAGTAGAGTAGAGTAGAGTAGAGTAGAGTAGAGTACAGTAGAGTAGAGTAGAGTAGAGTAGAGTAGAGTAGAGTACAGCAGAGTCGAGTAGAGTAGAATAGAGTAGAGTATAGTAGAGTTCAGTACAGTATAGTTCAGTTCAGTACAGTACAGTAGAGATCAGTACTGTAGAGTAGAGTAGAGTAGAGTAGAGTAGAGTAGAGTAGAGTACAGCAGAGTAGAGCAGAGTAGAGTAGAGTAGAGTAGAGTAGAGTAGAGTAGAGTTTAGTTCAGTTCAGTACAGTACAG
The DNA here is from genome assembly GCF_020615455.1 of Coregonus clupeaformis. Taxonomy (NCBI): domain Eukaryota; kingdom Metazoa; phylum Chordata; class Actinopteri; order Salmoniformes; family Salmonidae; genus Coregonus; species Coregonus clupeaformis. The sequence continues at coordinate 1,208,896 of NW_025533477.1, forward strand.
TAGAGATCAGTACTGTAGAGTAGAGTTCAGTACAGTAGTGTATAGTTCAGTAGAGTACAGTATAGTTCAGTTCAGTACAGTAGAGATCAGTACTGTAGAGATCAGTACTGTAGAGTAGAGTAGAGTTCAGTACCACAGGAGGTTGGTGGGACCTTAATTGGGGAGAACAGGCTTGTGGTAATGACTGGAGCGGAATCAGTGGAATGGTTGGGGAGGACGGGCTTGTGGTAATGACTGGAGCGGAATCAGTGGAATGGTTGGGGAGGACGGGCTTGTGGTAATGACTGGAGCGGAATCAGTGGAATGGTTGGGGAGGACGGGCTTGTGGTAATGACTGGAGCGGAATCAGTGGAATGGTTGGGGAGGACGGGCTTGTGGTAATGACTGGAGCGGAATCAGTGGAATGGTTGGGGAGGACGGGCTTGTGGTAATGACTGGAGCGGAATCAGTGGAATGGTTGGGGAGGACGGGCTTGTGGTAATGACTGGAGCGGAATCAGTGGAATGGTTGGGGAGGACGGGCTTGTGGTAATGACTGGAGCGGAATCAGTGGAATGGTTTCCATGTGTTTGATACCATTCCATTCGCTCCGTTCCAGCCATTATTATGAGCCGTCCTCCCCTCAGCAGCCTCCACTGTTCAGTCCAATACAGTACATCAGGGTTCTTCAATTCCGGTCCTGGAGGGCCGAAACACCTCTGGTTTTCATCCTCTCCTTCTAATCAGGGGCTAATTCAGACCTGGGACACAAGGTGAGTGCAATTAACTACCAGGTAGAAATAAAAAACAGAAGTGTTTCGGCCCTCCAGGACCGGAATTGAAGAACCCTGCAGTAGGCTAAGATGCACATGAATGAGTCTATGAAATGTATTGGATTGATAATGTACTTATGTATTTATGACATTTTCAACCTCTCCCTGACCGAGTCTGTAATACCTACATGTTTCAAGCAGACCACCATAGTCCCTGTGCCCAAGAAAGTGAAGGTAACCTGCCTAAATGACTACCACCCCGTAGCACTCACGTCGGTAGCCATGAAATGCTTTGAAAGGCTGGTCATGGCTCATAGCAACACCATCATCCTGGAAACCCTAGACCCACTCCAATTCGCATACCACCCCAGCAGATCCACAGATGACGCAATCTCAATCGCACTCCACACTGGCCTTTCCCACCTGGACAAAATGAACACCTATGTGAAAATGCTGTTCATTGACTACAGCTCAGCGTTCAACACCATAGTGCCCTCAAAGCTCATCACTAAGCTAAGGACCCTGGGACTAAACTCCTCCCTCTGCAACTGGATCCTGGACTTCCTGACGGGCCGCCCCCAGGTGGTAAGGGTAGCCAACAACACATCTACCATGCTGATCCTCAACACGGGGGTCCCTCAGGGGTACGTGCTTAGTCCCCTCCTGTACTCCCTGTTCACCCATGACTGCGTGGCCAAGCACGACTCCAACACCATCATTAAGTTTGCTGACGACACAACAGTGGTAGGCCTGATCACCAACAACGATGAGACAGCCTATAGGGAGGAGGTCAGAGACCTGGCAATGTGGTGCCAGGACAACAACCTCTCCCTCAACATGAGCAAGACAAAGGAGATGATCGTGGACTACAGAAAAAGGAGGGCCGAACACGCCCCCATTCACATCGACGGACTGTAGTGGAGCGAGTCGAGAGTTTCAAGTTCTTTGGTGTCCACATCACCAACAAACTGTCATGGTCCAAACACACCAAGACAGTCGTGAAGAGGGCACGACAACACCTTTTCTCCCTCAGGAGAATGGAAAGATTTGGCATGGGTCCCCAGATCCTCCAAAAGTTCTACAGCTGCACCATCGAGAGCATCCTGACCGGTTGATTCACCGCCTGGTATGGCAACTGCTCGGTATCCGACCGTAAGGCGCTACAGAGGGTAATGCGTACGGCCCAGTACATCACTGGGGCCAAGCTTCCTGCCATCGAGGACCTCTATACCAGGCGGTGTCAGAGGTAAAGAAAATTGGCCTCCCCCCCTTTGTTTTTACACTGCTGGTACTCGCTGGTTATTATCTATGCATAGTCACTTTACCCCTACCTACATGTACAAATTACCTCGACTAACCTGTACCCCCACACATTGACTCGGTACCGGTACCCCCTGTATATAGCCTCATTATTGTTATTTTGTTGTGTTTTTCTATTTATTTTTTACTTTAGTTTATTTAGTAAATATTTTCTTAACTCTATTTTCTTAAAACTGCATTGTTGTTTAAGGGCTTGTAAGCATTTCACTGTAAGGTCTACACATGTTGTATTCGGCGCATGTGACAAATAAAATTAGATTTTATTTGATCATGAGATAAATAAGTTGTGATCTCGACATAATGAGGAAAACCTGTTTTTATTCATATGTCCTCTCTGGACTTCCGTATCTCTGGACTTAGTACAGACCTTCACCAGGCAGGCAAACATTTCAGTCCTTTGCTACTAGAATACCCATACTAACATACTGTATACTACATACTTAATGAGTATGGGAACTTAATAATGATAATGAATAATAACTTAATAATGAGTAATGGGAACTTTTGGCATATTAACTATATCCATACTATGACCAATAAGCATACTACATACTCAATTTACGTCAAAATAGTATAGTTAGTGCAGTTAGTATGAGTATTCGAACACAGCTACTGTCTTTGGTTTGATTTAAAAGAATGGAAGTAGAATCGTCCAACCAGGAAGTGAATTCAACCAATAGGATTTTGCAAAGCGTCCTAAGCTGACGTCAACCCGGTAACGTTGAACAACCCGTAGGCTTGAAGAGAAATCTGAAAATCCTTGCTGATTTCCCGTAAATTTTAATTGTTTTAAAATACCCATCTAAAACGTGCAAACATCATGGTTTTCGATGTAAGGAGGTGAGTAAAGGACTTTGGTTCACATTTCGCATGCTTAAATGCCACTCGTAATATTTGGATTATTTTCTGTGTATGGAGAGAATCCCCTGCTATCCTCTTGTTCCGAGTTTGCTAGCCAGCAAGTTAGCGGGATGATTGTTGCTACATTTTTACAACAGTTGTTATATTGTTACCGCGGGCAGTTGTTCACCTGCAATTTATCGCGTCAGTAGATTGTCCAAAAAGTATACCCGCTTTGCCTGAAAAGATGCCCATTCAGACGAACTATTTAGCATTTAGGCTAACCGGCTATCATTCTGAGAAACACTTATAAAGGCACCTAAACTTTTCATTGTGAAATAAAACCTAATAGGCTATTACAATACACATACGTCACATTAAAGGCTATTGTTGTCGTATATTGTATTATTTAGGCAATATATTATTTATTTTGTAAATATCCAAATACTTTTTTCCTTTTGTTGACCATGAATATCAGCCATTGTTTGTGTCATTTCCTATGCTTTCTCCTACATTATTATTCTACTTCAGTGCATGAAGGAGAGATGATGAGGAATCATCTGTAGGATGTAGAGTACTGGTTCATAATCTGCTGGACCTACAGCTCCAAGAGACTGCGGTCACACACCGTAGAATGCACGGTATACCAGCCTGGTCTCATAGACTGGACGTAACATAGTAAAAGTACATCAGGGACACTCAAATTAGTATTATACGCTACATGACCAAAAGTATGTGGACTCCTGCTTGTCGAACATCTCATTCTAAAATCATTGGCATTAATATGGAAGTGGTCCCCCCTTTGCTACTATAACAGCCTCCACTCTTCTGGGAAGGCTTTCCACTAGATGTTGGAACATTGCTGTGGGGACTTGATTCCATTCAGCCACAAGAGCATTAGTGAGGTCGGACACTGATGTTGGGCGATTAGGCCTGGCTCGCAGTCGGCGTTCCAATTCATCCCAAAGGTGTTCAATGGGTTTAGGTCAGGGCTCTGTGCAGGCCAGTCAAGTTCTTCCACACCGTTCTCGACAAACCATTTCTGTATGGACCTCGCTTTGTGCACGGTGGCATTGTCATGCTGAAACAGGAAAGGGCCTTCCCCAAACTGTTGCCACAAAGTTGGAAGCACAGAATCGTCTAGAATGTCATTGTATGATGTAGTGTTAAGATTTCCCAGACCATTGTCCCTCCTCCACCAAACTTTACAGTTGGCACTATGTATTGGGGCAGGTAGCGTTCTCCTGGCATCCGCCAAACCCAGATTAGGCCGTCGGACTGCCAGATGGTGACGCGTGATTCATCACTCCAGAGAACGCGTTTCCACTGCTCCAGAGTCCAATGGCGGCGAGCTTTACACCACTCCAGCCGACACTTGGCATTGTCCATGGTGATTTTAGGCTTGTGTGCGGCTGCTCGGCCATGGAAACCCATTTCATGAAGCTCCCGACGAACAGTTATTGTGCTGACGTTGCTTCCAGAGGCAGTTTGGAACTTGACGAACTGACTTGTTGGAAAGGTGGCATTCTATGACGGTGCCACGTTGAAAGTCACTGAGCTCTTCAGTAAGGCCATTCTACTGCCAATGTTTGTCTATGGAGATTGCATGGCGGTGTGCTCGATTTTATACACCTGTCAGCAACTGGTGTGGCTGAAATAGCCGAATCCACTAATTTGAAGGGGTGTCCAAATACTTTTGTATATATAGTGTATGTTACATTTGGTATAGTTATATAAAACAGATGGTTACATAAGGCTTAATAGAAAGTAGGGTGGTTGATCGGGGTGGATGGGTGGGCGTATAATGTGAAGGTCTAGCAACCCAAAGGTAGCAAGTTCGAATCTCATCACAGACAACTTTAGCATTTTACCAACTTTACAACTACTTACTACTTTTTAGCTACTTTGCAACTAATTAGCATGTTAGCTAACCCTTCCCCTAACGCTAACCTTAACCTTTTTTAGCTAACCCTTCCCCTAACCTTAACCCTTTAACCTAACACCTAAACTTTATCCTAACCATAACCCTAATCCCTAGCCTAGCTAACGTTAGCCACCTAGCTAGAATTCGTAAAATATCGTACGAAGTGTAATTCTTAACATATTATACAAAATAAGTGATGGACATCCACAAATTAATAGATACCATACGAAATGTAACATATACTAAATGGAGTTGCTCAGATTTACGTACAGAATAATACGAAATGTTCTGAGACCAGGTTGGGTATACTGTTCCAAAGCACACAGACATTCTTTGCATACTGCTTGTCATCTGGGCTGGGATGTGCCTGGCTGCCTGAGCTGTAAGAACGGCTCCAAGTTCAGATAATCATTCCACCCCACACAATACCCCGATAAGTACATGTACTTCAGAACCTGCTGTGTTGCGTCAAGACAGTCATACCCCAAATACTCCTGCGAGACACCTCGTTATGGATCTGTCAGTGGTACTGATACTGACCCTCCTGTGAGTGGTCCTCTGTAGCTCAATTGGTAGAGCACGGCGCTTGTAACGCCAGGGTAGTGGGTTCGATCCCCGGGACCACCCATACGTAAAAATGTATGCACACATGACTGTAAGTCGCTTTGGATAAAAGCGTCTGCTAAATGGCATATTATTATTACCTCATTATGGATCTGTCAGTGGTACTGATACTGACCCACCTGTGAGACGCCTCATTATGGATCATTAGGGCAGTGTTGCCCAACTCCGGTCCTCCAGTACTACCTCCAGTACACATTTGTATTGTAGCCCTGGACAAACATACCTGATTCAACTAGTCAACTAATCATCAAGCCCTCAATGAGTTGAATCAGGTGAGTTTATCCAGGGCTACAACAAAAATGTGTACTGTTGAGGGGACTGGAGGACTGGAGCTGGGAAACACTGCTGTAGGGGATAGGGGACCATTTTAGACAACGCCCAAACACAGTCAGCATTTGCTCTCGTTATGACCACTGTCATGGTTACACTAAGGAGATGGGGAGTTGACAGACCCAGGAAACTGTCTGACTCATAAGGAGAAAGGACAGGTCATTTACACCACCATGAGTTGATGTTTACTAAGAGTTGACAATGATCTAAAGTCTAGACATCCGGCTACCTAGCTGCCCCACTCTACAGCCGGTAGGCCCCCACTCTACATCCGGCTAGCTAGCTGCCCCCTCTACATCCGGCTAGCTAGCGCCCTCTACATCCGGCTAGCTAGCGCCCCACTCTACATCCGGCTAGCTGCCCCCTCTACAGCCGGTAGTGCCCACTCTACAGCCGGCTAGCTAGCTGCCCTCTACATCTGGCTAGCTAGCCCCACTCTACAGCCGGCTAGCTAGCTGCCCCCTCTACATCCGGCTAGCTAGCTGCCCCCTCTACATCCGGCAGCTAGCTGCCCCCTCTACAGCCGGCTAGCTAGCTGCCCCCTTACATCGGCTAGCTAGCTGCCCCACTCTACAGCCGGCTAGCTAGCTGCCCCCTCTACAGTCCGGAAGCTAGCTGCCCCCCTACATCCGGCTAGCTAGCTGCCCCCTCTACATCCGGCTAGCTACTGCCCTCTACACCGGCTACTAGCTGCCCCACTCTACATCCGGCTAGCTAGCTGCCCTACATCGAGGCCACTCTACAGCCGGCTAGTAGCTGCCCCACTCACAGCCGGCTAGCTAGCTGCCCCCCTCTACATCTGGCTAGCTGCCCCACTCTACAGCCGGCTAGCTGCCAACACAGCTAGCTGCCCCACTCTACATCTGGCTAGCTGCCCCACTCTACAGCGGCAGCTAGCCACTCTACATCTGGCTAGCTGCCCCACTCTACATCCGGCTAGCTAGCTGCTCCACTCTACATCCGGCTAAGCTGCCCCACTCTACATCCGGCTATCTAGCTGCCCCCTCTACATCCGGCTAGCTAGCTGCCCCCTCTACATCCGGCTAGCTAGCTGCCCCACTCTACATCCGGCTAGCTAGCTGCCCCACTCTACATCCGGCTAGCTAGCTGCCCCTCTACATCGGCTAGCTAGTGCCCCCTCTACATCCGCAGCTAGCTGCCCCTCTACATCCGGCTAGCTAGCTGCCCCCTCTACATCCGGCTAGCTAGCTGCCCTCTACATCCGGCTAGCTAGCTGCCCCACTCTACATCCGGCTAGCTAGCTGCCCCCTCTACATCCGGCTAGCTAGCTGCCCCACTCTACATCCGGCTAGCTAGCTGCCCCTCTACACCGGCTAGCTAGCTGCCCCACTCTACAGCGGGGCCAGCCGGCCAGCTAGCTGCCCCATACACCATGCAACTCTACACCGGCCAGAGCCACACACAGCCACATCTAGCTAGCCGCCCACCTCTACATCCGGCCAGCCAGCTGCCCCTCTACACCGGCCAGCTAGCTGCCCCACTCTACACCGGCTAGCTAGCTGCCCCCCCTACATCTGGCTAGCGATAGCTGCCCCACTCTACATCCGGCTAGCTAGCTGCCCCCTACAGCCGGCCAGCTAGCCCACTCTACACCGGCCAGCTAGCTGCCCCACTTACATGGCCAGCTGCCCCACATCCGGCTAGCTAGCTGCCCCCCTACATCCGGCTAGCTAGCTGCCCCACTCTACATCCGGCCAGCTAGCTGCCCCACTCTACATCCGGCCAGCTATGCCCCACTCTACACCGCTAGGTAGCTGCCCCCTACATCCGGCTAGCTAGCTGCCCACTCTACATCCGGCTAGCTAGCTGCCCCTCTACATCCGGCTAGCTAGCTGCCCTCTACAGCCGGCTAGCTAGCTGCCCCCACTCTACACCGGCTAGCTAGCTGCCCCCACTCTACAGCCGGCCAGCTAGCTGCCCCCCTCTACAGCCGGCTAGCTAGCTGCCCCCTCTACATCTGGCTAGCTGCCCCACTCTACATCCGGCTAGCTAGCTGCCCCACTCTACATCTGGCTAGCTGCCCCACTCTACAGCCGGCTAGCTAGCTGCCCCACTCTACATCCGGCTAGCTAGCTGCCCCACTCTACAGCCGGCTAGGTAGCTGCCCCACTCTACATCTGGCTAGCTAGCTGCCCACCTCTACATCCGGCTAGCTAGCTGCCCCACTCTACATCCGGCTAGCTAGCTGCCCCCTCTACATCCGGCTAGCTAGCTGCCTCACGGCTACAGCTAGCTGCCCCTCTACATCCGGCTAGCTAGCTGCCCCACTCTACAGCCGGCTAGGTAGCTGCCCCACTCTACATCCGGCTAGCTAGCTGCCCCCCTCTACATCCGGCTAGCTAGCTGCCCCACTCTACATCCGGCTAGCTAGCTGCCCCCCTCTACAGCCGGCTAGCTAGCTGCTCCCACTCTACATCCGGTAGCTAGCTGCCCCCTCTACATCCGGCCAGCTAGCTGGCCCACTCTACATCCGGCTAGCTAGCTGCCCACTCTACAGCCGGCTAGCTAGCTGCCCCTCTACATCTGGCTACCTAGCTGCCCCACTCTACAGCCGGCTAGCTAGCTGCCCCCCTCTACATCTCGGCTAGCTGCCCCACTCTACATCCGGCTAGCTGCCCCACTCTACATCTGGCTAGCTAGCTGCCCCCTCTACAGCCGGCTAGCTAGCTGCCCCCTCTACATCTGGCTAGCTGCCCCACTCTACACTGGCTAGCTAGCACACATCCGGGCTAGCTCTACATCGGTTAGCTAGCTGCCCCCTCTACATCCGGTTAGCTAGCTGCCCCCCTCTACATCCGGCTAGCTAGCTGCCCCACTCTACATCCGGCTAGCTAGCTGCCCCACTCTACATCCGGCTAGCTAGCTGGCCCAGAGAACTCAACATGTCAAGTGCATGTTACAAGCAGAAAAGTAAACCGTCTACTTATCAAGACAGAAAAGCGTGTTACTTGTAGCCTAGTCAGTGTATGGAGAAGCCGGAGGCGGAGCTAGCCAGCCACTTCAGAGGACGCGGGTTACTTGGCCTGGACAAGAAGCAACGGGCCATACGGGGACAGTACGGAAGGGCCATACGGGAGTACGGAGGGATACGGAGGACGGGCCATACGGGGGAGGTGTGCAGCGGACGCTGTAGCCTCTGTGGTAGCCTCCTTGTATGACCTGCAGAGATGGTGGCACAACTCTGCAACCTGACTGGCGTGGTTTATCTAGAAGCTGTTTGAACATCATGATCATTACACAGGTGCACCTTGTGCTGGGGACAATAAAAGGCCACTCTAAAATGTGCAGTTTTGTCACACAATACCACATGCCACAGATGTCTCAATTTTTGACGGAGTGTGCAATTGGCATTCTGAGTGCAGGAATGTTCACCAGAGCTGTTGCCAGATAATTGAAGGTTCATTTCTCTACTATAAGCCGCCTCCAACATCGTTTTAGACAATTTGGCAGTACGTCCAACTGGCCTCACAACCACAGACCACGTGTAACCATGCCAGCCCAGGACCTCCACATCAGGCTTCTTCACCTGCCGGATTGTCTGAGACCAGCCACCCGGACAGCTGATGAAACTGAGGAGTATTTCTGTCTGTGATAAAATAGGTTTTGTGGAGAAAAACTCATTCTGATTGGCTGGGCCTGGCTCCCCAGTGGGTGGGCCTTTGCCCTCCCAGGCCTACCCATGGCTGCACCCCTGCCCAGTCATGTGAAATCCATAGATTAGGGCCTAATGAATTTTTCAATTGACTGATTTCCTTATATGAACTGTATCACAGTGAAATTGTTGCATGTTGCGTTTATACATTTTTTCAGTATATTTATCTGCTTATAATTTCCAAAATCAAGGGCACAATGGCAGGAGATGTTACATGGGAGCCTTCCAGCTGCCAGGTCTGTTCCATACACATTTCTGTGTTGTCCTGGGCTTGAACCATTGTAGTCATGGCACCACACTCCTTCATTGGTCCTGTTGTAGCCTAGAGCGGTGTTTCCTGATCCTGGTCATTGGTCCTGTAGTAGCCTAGAGCAGTGTTTCCTGATCCTGGTCATTGGTCCTGTTGTAGCCTAGAGCGGTGTTTCCTGATCCTGGTCATTGGTCCTGTTGTAGCCTAGAGCAGTGTTTCCTGATCCTGGTCATTGGTCCTGTTGTAGCCTAGAGCGGTGTTTCCTGATCCTGGTCATTGGTCCTGTTGTAGCCATAGAGCAGTGTTTCCTGATCCTGGTCATTGGTCCTGTAGTAGCCTAGAGCAGTGTTTCCTGGTCATTGGTCCTGTAGTAGCATAGAGCAGTGTTTCCTGATCCTGGTCATTGGTCCTGTAGTAGCCTAGAGCGGTGTTTCCTGGTCATTGGTCCTGTAGTAGCATAGAGCAGTGTTTCCTGATCCTCATCATTGGTCCTGTAGTAGGCTAGAGCAGTGTTTCCTGATCCTGGTCATTGGTCCTGTTGTAGCCTAGAGCGGTGTTTCCTGATCCTGGTCATTGGTCCTGTTGTAGCCTAGAGCGGTGTTTCCTGATCCTGGTCATTGGTCCTGTTGTAGCCTAGAGCAGTGTTTCCTGATCCTGGTCATTGGTCCTGTTGTAGCCATAGAGCAGTGTTTCCTGATCCTGGTCATTGGTCCTGTAGTAGCCTAGAGCAGTGTTTCCTGGTCATTGGTCCTGTAGTAGCATAGAGCAGTGTTTCCTGATCCTGGTCATTGGTCCTGTAGTAGCCTAGAGCGGTGTTTCCTGGTCATTGGTCCTGTAGTAGCATAGAGCAGTGTTTCCTGATCCTGGTCATTGGTCCTGTAGTAGCCTAGAGCGGTGTTTCCTGATCCTGGTCATTGGTCCTGTAGTAGCCTAGAGCAGTGTTTCTGGTTCCTGGTCATTGGTCCTGTAGTAGCATAGAGCAGTGTTTCCTGATCCTGGTCATTGGTCCTGTAGTAGCCTAGAGCGGTGTTTCCTGATCCTGGTCATTGGTCCTGTTGTAGCCTAGAGCAGTGTTTCCTGATCCTGGTCATTGGTCCTGTTGTAGCCATAGAGCAGTGTTTCCTGATCCTGGTCATTGGTCCTGTAGTAGCCTAGAGCAGTGTTTCCTGATCCTGGTCATTGGTCCTGTAGTAGCCTAGAGCAGTGTTTCCTGATCCTGGTCATTGGTCCTGTTGTAGCCTAGAGCAGTGTTTCCTGATCCTGGTCATTGGTCCTGTTGTAGGCTAGAGCAGTGTTTCCTGATCCTGGTCTGTGATCCTGGTCATTGGTCCTGTTGTAGCCTAGAGCAGTGTTTCCTGATCCTGGTCATTGGTCCTGTAGTAGCCTAGAGCAGTGTTTCCTGATCCTGGTCATTGGTCCTGTTGTAGCCTAGAGCGGTGTTTCCTGATCCTGGTCATTGGTCCTGTTGTAGCCTAGAGCAGTGTTTGATCCTGGTCATTGGTCCTGTTGTAGCCTAGAGCAGTGTTTCCTGATCCTGGTCATTGGTCCTGTAGTAGCCTAGAGCAGTGTTTCCTGATCCTGGTCATTGGTCCTGTAGTAGCATAGAGCAGTGTTTCCTGATCCTGGTCATTGGTCCTGTTGTAGCCTAGAGCAGTGTTTCCTGATCCTGGTCATTGGTCCTGTTGTAGCCTAGAGCAGTGTTTCCTGATCCTGGTCATTGGTCCTGTTGTAGCCTAGAGCAGTGTTTCCTGATCCTGGTCATTGGTCCTGTAGTAGCCTAGAGCAGTGTTTCCTGATCCTGGTCATTGGTCCTGTTGTAGCCTAGAGCGGTGTTTCCTGATCCTGGTCATTGGTCCTGTTGTAGCCTAGAGCAGTGTTTCCTGATCCTGGTCATTGGTCCTGTTGTAGCCTAGAGCGGTGTTTCCTGATCCTGGTCATTGGTCCTGTAGTAGCCATAGAGCAGTGTTTCCTGATCCTGGTCATTGGTCCTGTAGTAGCCTAGAGCAGTGTTTATCCTGGTCATTGGTCCTGTTGTAGCATAGAGCAGTGTTTCCTGATCCTGGTCATTGGTCCTGTAGTAGCCTAGAGCGGTGTTTCTGATCCTGGTCATTGGTCCTGTTGTAGCATAGAGCAGTGTTTCCTGATCCTGGTCATTGGTCCTGTAGTAGGCTAGAGCAGTGTTTCCTGATCCTGGTCATTGGTCCTGTTGTAGCCTAGAGCGGTGTTTCCTGATCCTGGTCATTGGTCCTGTTGTAGCCTAGAGCGGTGTTTCCTGATCCTGGTCATTGGTCCTGTTGTAGCCTAGAGCAGTGTTTCCTGATCCTGGTCATTGGTCCTGTTGTAGCCATAGAGCAGTGTTTCCTGATCCTGGTCATTGGTCCTGTAGTAGCCTAGAGCAGTGTTTCCTGGTCATTGGTCCTGTAGTAGCATAGAGCAGTGTTTCCTGATCCTGGTCATTGGTCCTGTAGTAGCCTAGAGCGGTGTTTCCTGGTCATTGGTCCTGTAGTAGCATAGAGCAGTGTTTCCTGATCCTGGTCATTGGTCCTGTAGTAGCCTAGAGCGGTGTTTCCTGATCCTGGTCATTGGTCCTGTTGTAGCCTAGAGCAGTGTTTCCTGATCCTGGTCATTGGTCCTGTTGTAGCCTAGAGCAGTGTTTCCTGGTCATTGGTCCTGTAGTAGCATAGAGCAGTGTTTCCTGATCCTGGTCATTGGTCCTGTAGTAGCCTAGAGCGGTGTTTCCTGATCCTGGTCATTGGTCCTGTTGTAGCCTAGAGCAGTGTTTCCTGATCCTGGTCATTGGTCCTGTTGTAGCCATAGAGCAGTGTTTCCTGATCCTGGTCATTGGTCCTGTAGTAGCCTAGAGCAGTGTTTCCTGATCCTGGTCATTGGTCCTGTAGTAGCCTAGAGCAGTGTTTCCTGATCCTGGTCATTGGTCCTGTTGTAGCCTAGAGCAGTGTTTCCTGATCCTGGTCATTGGTCCTGTTGTAGGCTAGAGCAGTGTTTCCTGATCCTGGTCATTGTGATCCTGGTCATTGGTCCTGTTGTAGCCTAGAGCAGTGTTTCCTGATCCTGGTCATTGGTCCTGTAGTAGCCTAGAGCAGTGTTTCCTGATCCTGGTCATTGGTCCTGTTGTAGCCTAGAGCGGTGTTTCCTGATCCTGGTCATTGGTCCTGTTGTAGCCTAGAGCAGTGTTTCCTGATCCTGGTCATTGGTCCTGTTGTAGCCTAGAGCAGTGTTTCCTGATCCTGGTCATTGGTCCTGTAGTAGCATAGAGCAGTGTTTCCTGATCCTGGTCATTGGTCCTGTAGTAGCATAGAGCAGTGTTTCCTGATCCTGGTCATTGGTCCTGTTGTAGCCTAGAGCAGTGTTTCCTGATCCTGGTCATTGGTCCTGTTGTAGCCTAGAGCAGTGTTTCCTGATCCTGGTCATTGGTCCTGTTGTAGCCATAGAGCAGTGTTTCCTGATCCTGGTCATTGGTCCTGTTGTAGCCTAGAGCAGTGTTTCCTGATCCTGGTCATTGGTCCTGTTGTAGGCTAGAGCAGTGTTTCCTGATCCTGGTCATTGTGATCCTGGTCATTGGTCCTGTTGTAGCCTAGAGCAGTGTTTCCTGATCCTCATCATTGGTCCTGTTGTAGCCTAGAGCAGTGTTTCCTGATCCTGGTAATTGGTCCTGTTGTAGCCATATAGCAGTGTTTCCTGATCCTGGTCATTGGTCCTGTTGTAGCCTAGAGCAGTGTTTCCTGATCCTGGTCATTGGTCCTGTTGTAGCCTAGAGCAGTGTTTCCTGATCCTGGTCATTGGTCCTGTTGTAGCCTAGAGCAGTGTTTCCTGATCCTGGTCATTGGTCCTGTTGTAGCCTAGAGCAGTGTTTCCTGATCCTGGTCATTGGTCCTGTTGTAGCCTAGAGCAGTGTTTCCTGATCCTGGTCATTGGTCCTGTTGTAGCCTAGAGCAGTGTTTCCTGATCCTGGTCATTGGTCCTGTTGTAGCCATAGAGCAGTGTTTCCTGATCCTGGTCATTGGTCCTGTTGTAGCCTAGAGCAGTGTTTCCTGATCCTGGTCATTGGTCCTGTTGTAGCCTAGAGCAGTGTTTCCTGATCCTGGTCATTGGTCCTGTTGTAGGCTAGAGCAGTGTTTCCTGATCCTGATCATTGGTCCTGTTGTAGCCTAGAGCAGTGTTTCCTGATCCTGGTCATTGGTCCTGTTGTAGCCTAGAGCAGTGTTTCCTGATCCTGGTCATTGTGATCCTGGTCATTGGTCCTGTAGTAGCCTAGAGCAGTGTTTCCTGATCCTGGTCATTGGTCCTGTTGTAGCCTAGAGCAGTGTTTCCTGATCCTGGTCATTGGTCCTGTTGTAGCCTAGAGCAGTGTTTCCTGATCCTGGTCATTGGTCCTGTTGTAGCCCAGAGCAGTGTTTCCTGATCCTGGTCATTGGTCCTGTTGTAGCCTAGAGCAGTGTTTCCTGATCCTGGTCATTGGTCCTGTAGTAGGCTAGAGCAGTGTTTCCTGATCCTGGTCATTGGTCCTGTAATAGAATAGAGCAGTGTTTCCTGATCCTGGTCATTGGTCCTGTAATAGCATAGAGCAGTGTTTCCTGATCCTGGTCATTGGTCCTGTAATAGCATAGAGCAGTGTTTCCTGATCCTGGTCATTGGTCCTGTTGTAGCCCAGAGCAGTGTTTCCTGATCCTGGTCATTGGTCCTGTTGTACCCCAGAGCAGTGTTTCCTGATCCTGGTCATTGGTCCTGTTGTAGCCTAGAGCAGTGTTTCCTGATCCTGGTCATTGGTCCTGTTGTAGCCTAGAGCAGTGTTTCCTGATCCTGGTCATTGGTCCTGTTGTAGCCTAGAGCAGTGTTTCCTGATCCTGGTCATTGGTCCTGTTGTAGCCTAGAGCAGTGTTTCCTGATCCTGGTCATTGGTCCTGTTGTAGCCTAGAGCAGTGTTTCCTGATCCTGGTCATTGGTCCTGTAGTAGGCTAGAGCAGTGTTTCCTGATCCTGGTCATTGGTCCTGTAGTAGCCTAGAGCAGTGTTTCCTGATCCTGGTCATTGGTCCTGTAGTAGCCTCAGAGCAGTGTTTCCTGATCCTGGTCATTGGTCCTGTTGTAGCCTAGAGCAGTGTTTCCTGATCCTGGTCATTGGTCCTGTTGTAGCCTAGAGCAGTGTTTCCTGATCCTGGTCATTGGTCCTGTTGTAGCCTAGAGCAGTGTTTCCTGATCCTGGTCATTGGTCCTGTTGTAGCCTAGAGCAGTGTTTCCTGATCCTGGTCATTGGTCCTGTTGTAGCCTAGAGCAGTGTTTCCTGATCCTGGTCATTGGTCCTGTTGTAGCCATAGAGCAGTGTTTCCTGATCCTGGTCATTGGTCCTGTAGTAGCCTAGAGCAGTGTTTCCTGGTCATTGGTCCTGTAGTAGCCATAGAGCAGTGTTTCCTGATCCTGGTCATTGGTCCTGTAGTAGCCTAGAGCGGTGTTTCCTGGTCATTGGTCCTGTAGTAGCATAGAGCAGTGTTTCCTGATCCTGGTCATTGGTCCTGTAGTAGCCTAGAGCGGTGTTTCCTGATCCTGGTCATTGGTCCTGTTGTAGCCTAGAGCAGTGTTTCCTGATCCTGGTCATTGGTCCTGTTGTAGCCTAGAGCAGTGTTTCCTGGTCATTGGTCCTGTAGTAGCATAGAGCAGTGTTTCCTGATCCTGGTCATTGGTCCTGTAGTAGCCTAGAGCGGTGTTTCCTGATCCTGGTCATTGGTCCTGTTGTAGCCTAGAGCAGTGTTTCCTGATCCTGGTCATTGGTCCTGTTGTAGCCATAGAGCAGTGTTTCCTGATCCTGGTCATTGGTCCTGTAGTAGCCTAGAGCGGTGTTTCCTGATCCTGGTCATTGGTCCTGTAGTAGCCTAGAGCAGTGTTTCCTGATCCTGGTCATTGGTCCTGTTGTAGCCTAGAGCAGTGTTTCCTGATCCTGGTCATTGGTCCTGTTGTAGGCTAGAGCAGTGTTTCCTGATCCTGGTCATTGTGATCCTGGTCATTGGTCCTGTTGTAGCCTAGAGCAGTGTTTCCTGATCCTGGTCATTGGTCCTGTAGTAGCCTAGAGCAGTGTTTCCTGATCCTGGTCATTGGTCCTGTTGTAGCCTAGAGCGGTGTTTCCTGATCCTGGTCATTGGTCCTGTTGTAGCCTAGAGCAGTGTTTCCTGATCCTGGTCATTGGTCCTGTTGTAGCCTAGAGCAGTGTTTCCTGATCCTGGTCATTGGTCCTGTAGTAGCATAGAGCAGTGTTTCCTGATCCTGGTCATTGGTCCTGTAGTAGCATAGAGCAGTGTTTCCTGATCCTGGTCATTGGTCCTGTTGTAGCCTAGAGCAGTGTTTCCTGATCCTGGTCATTGGTCCTGTTGTAGCCTAGAGCAGTGTTTCCTGATCCTGGTCATTGGTCCTGTTGTAGCCATAGAGCAGTGTTTCCTGATCCTGGTCATTGGTCCTGTTGTAGCCTAGAGCAGTGTTTCCTGATCCTGGTCATTGGTCCTGTTGTAGGCTAGAGCAGTGTTTCCTGATCCTGGTCATTGTGATCCTGGTCATTGGTCCTGTTGTAGCCTAGAGCAGTGTTTCCTGATCCTCATCATTGGTCCTGTTGTAGCCTAGAGCAGTGTTTCCTGATCCTGGTCATTGGTCCTGTTGTAGCCATAGAGCAGTGTTTCCTGATCCTGGTCATTGGTCCTGTTGTAGCCTAGAGCAGTGTTTCCTGATCCTGGTCATTGGTCCTGTTGTAGCCTAGAGCAGTGTTTCCTGATCCTGGTCATTGGTCCTGTTGTAGCCTAGAGCAGTGTTTCCTGATCCTGGTCATTGGTCCTGTTGTAGCCTAGAGCAGTGTTTCCTGATCCTGGTCATTGGTCCTGTTGTAGCCTAGAGCAGTGTTTCCTGATCCTGGTCATTGGTCCTGTTGTAGCCATAGAGCAGTGTTTCCTGATCCTGGTCATTGGTCCTGTTGTAGCCTAGAGCAGTGTTTCCTGATCCTGGTCATTGGTCCTGTTGTAGCCTAGAGCAGTGTTTCCTGATCCTGGTCATTGGTCCTGTTGTAGGCTAGAGCAGTGTTTCCTGATCCTGATCATTGGTCCTGTTGTAGCATAGAGCAGTGTTTCCTGATCCTGGTCATTGGTCCTGTTGTAGCCTAGAGCAGTGTTTCCTGATCCTGGTCATTGTGATCCTGGTCATTGGTCCTGTAGTAGCCTAGAGCAGTGTTTCCTGATCCTGGTCATTGGTCCTGTTGTAGCCTAGAGCAGTGTTTCCTGATCCTGGTCATTGGTCCTGTTGTAGCCTAGAGCAGTGTTTCCTGATCCTGGTCATTGGTCCTGTTGTAGCCCAGAGCAGTGTTTCCTGATCCTGGTCATTGGTCCTGTTGTAGCCTAGAGCAGTGTTTCCTGATCCTGGTCATTGGTCCTGTTGTAGCCTAGAGCAGTGTTTCCTGATCCTGGTCATTGGTCCTGTTGTAGCCTAGAGCAGTGTTTCCTGATCCTGGTCATTGGTCCTGTAGTAGGCTAGAGCAGTGTTTCCTGATCCTGGTCATTGGTCCTGTAATAGAATAGAGCAGTGTATCCTGGTCATTGGTCCTGTAATAGCATAGAGCAGTGTTTCCTGATCCTGGTCATTGGTCCTGTAATAGCATAGAGCAGTGTTTCCTGATCCTGGTCATTGGTCCTGTTGTAGCCCAGAGCAGTGTTTCCTGATCCTGGTCATTGGTCCTGTTGTAGCCCAGAGCAGTGTTTCCTGATCCTGGTCATTGGTCCTGTTGTAGCCTAGAGCAGTGTTTCCTGATCCTGGTCATTGGTCCTGTTGTAGCCTAGAGCAGTGTTTCCTGATCCTGGTCATTGGTCCTGTTGTAGCCTAGAGCAGTGTTTCCTGATCCTGGTCATTGGTCCTGTTGTAGCCTAGAGCAGTGTTTCCTGATCCTGGTCATTGGTCCTGTTGTAGCCTAGAGCAGTGTTTCCTGATCCTGGTCATTGGTCCTGTTGTAGCCTAGAGCAGTGTTTCCTGATCCTGGTCATTGGTCCTGTAGTAGGCTAGAGCAGTGTTTCCTGATCCTGGTCATTGGTCCTGTAGTAGCCTAGAGCAGTGTTTCCTGATCCTGGTCATTGGTCCTGTAGTAGCCCAGAGCAGTGTTTCCTGATCCTGGTCATTGGTCCTGTTGTAGCCTAGAGCAGTGTTTCCTGATCCTGGTCATTGGTCCTGTTGTAGCCTAGAGCAGTGTTTCCTGATCCTGGTCATTGGTCCTGTAGTAGGCTAGAGCAGTGTTTCCTGATCCTGGTCATTGTTCCTGTAGTAGCCTAGAGCAGTGTTTCCTGATCCTGGTCATTGGTCCTGTTGTAGCCTAGAGCAGTGTTTCCTGATCCTGGTCATTGGTCCTGTTGTAGCCTAGAGCAGTGTTTCCTGATCCTGGTCATTGGTCCTGTAGTAGGCTAGAGCAGTGTTTCCTGATCCTGGTCATTGGTCCTGTAGTAGCCTAGAGCAGTGTTTCCTGATCCTGGTCATTGGTCCTGTAGTAGCCTAGAGCAGTGTTTCCTGATCCTGGTCATTGGTCCTGTTGTAGCCTAGAGCAGTGTTTCCTGATCCTGGTCATTGGTCCTGTTGTAGCCTAGAGCAGTGTTTCCTGATCCTGGTCATTGGTCCTGTTGTAGCCTAGAGCAGTGTTTCCTGATCCTGGTCATTGGTCCTGTAATAGCATAGAGCAGTGTTTCCTGATCCTGGTCATTGGTCCTGTAATAGCATAGAGCAGTGTTTCCTGATCCTGGTCATTGTTCCTGTTGTAGCCCAGAGCAGTGTTTCCTGATCCTGGTCATTGGTCCTGTTGTAGCCCAGAGCAGTGTTTCCTGATCCTGGTCATTGGTCCTGTTGTAGCCTAGAGCAGTGTTTCCTGATCCTGGTCATTGGTCCTGTTGTAGCCTAGAGCAGTGTTTCCTGATCCTGGTCATTGGTCCTGTTGTAGCCTAGAGCAGTGTTTCCTGATCCTGGTTATTGGTCCTGTTGTAGCCTAGAGCAGTGTTTCCTGATCCTGGTCATTGGTCCTGTTGTAGCCTAGAGCAGTGTTTCCTGATCCTGGTCATTGGTCCTGTTGTAGCCTAGAGCAGTGTTTCCTGATCCTGGTCATTGGTCCTGTAGTAGGCTAGAGCAGTGTTTCCTGATCCTGGTCATTGGTCCTGTAGTAGCCTAGAGCAGTGTTTCCTGATCCTGGTCATTGGTCCTGTAGTAGCCCAGAGCAGTGTTTCCTGATCCTGGTCATTGGTCCTGTTGTAGCCTAGAGCAGTGTTTCCTGATCCTGGTCATTGGTCCTGTTGTAGCCTAGAGCAGTGTTTCCTGATCCTGGTCATTGGTCCTGTTGTAGCCTAGAGCAGTGTTTCCTGATCCTGGTCATTGTTCCTGTAGTAGCCTAGAGCAGTGTTTCCTGATCCTGGTCATTGGTCCTGTTGTAGCCTAGAGCAGTGTTTCCTGATCCTGGTCATTGGTCCTGTTGTAGCCTAGAGCAGTGTTTCCTGATCCTGGTCATTGGTCCTGTAGTAGGCTAGAGCAGTGTTTCCTGATCCTGGTCATTGGTCCTGTAGTAGCCTAGAGCAGTGTTTCCTGATCCTGGTCATTGGTCCTGTAGTAGGCTAGAGCAGTGTTTCCTGATCCTGGTCATTGGTCCTGTTGTAGCCTAGAGCAGTGTTTCCTGATCCTGGTCATTGGTCCTGTAGTAGGCTAGAGCAGTGTTTCCTGATCCTGGTCATTGGTCCTGTTGTAGCCTAGAGCAGTGTTTCCTGATCCTGGTCATTGGTCCTGTTGTAGCCTAGAGCAGTGTTTCCTGATCCTGGTCATTGGTCCTGTTGTAGCCTAGAGCAGTGTTTCCTGATCCTGGTCATTGGTCCTGTAGTAGGCTAGAGCAGTGTTTCCTGATCCTGGTCATTGGTCCTGTTGTAGCCTAGAGCAGTGTTTCCTGATCCTGGTCATTGGTCCTGTTGTAGCCTAGAGCAGTGTTTCCTGATCCTGGTCATTGGTCCTGTTGTAGCCTAGAGCAGTGTTTCCTGATCCTGGTCATTGGTCCTGTTGTAGCCTAGAGCAGTGTTTCCTGATCCTGGTCATTGGTCCTGTTGTAGCCTAGAGCAGTGTTTCCTGATCCTGGTCATTGTGATCCTGGTCATTGGTCCTGTTGTAGCCCAGAGCAGTGTTTCCTGATCCTGGTTATTGGTCCTGTAGTAGGCTAGAGCAGTGTTTCCTGATCCTGGTCATTGTTCCTGTAGTAGCCTAGAGCAGTGTTTCCTGATCCTGGTCATTGTTCCTGTTGTAGCCTAGAGCAGTGTTTCCTGATCCTGGTCATTGGTCCTGTAGTAGCCTAGAGCAGTGTTTCCTGATCCTGGTCATTGTTCCTGTTGTAGCCTAGAGCAGTGTTTCGTTGGTTGTAGCCTAGAGCAGTGTTTCCTGATCCTGGTCATTGGTCCTGTTGTAGCCTAGAGCAGTGTTTCCTGATCCTGGTCATTGGTCCTGTTGTAGCCTAGAGCAGTGTTTCCTGAAGGAGTGCACATTCTTCTTTTTGTCCTAACACTACACAGCTGATACAAATTATCAACGTATCAAGCGTTGATGATTTGATTCAGATGTGGAGTGCTAAGTTAAAAACCCTTTGGGTCCCCGGGACCCGGATTGGTCCCTAGGACCAGGATTGAGAAACGGGTTGGAGAGGCAGACCACCAGCTGGAAGGTTGCTGGTTTAAGCCCCGGGCCGAGCAACACAAAAATGGGAATGGAACTGAACTGGCAGCTGGAAGGCTGCTGGTCATTGATCCCATGTACCATCTGCTGCCATTGTGCCCTTGAGCAGGGCACCTAACCCCCCACATTTTGCTCTCCATCCTGGGGCTCTGCACCGCTGCTGACCCTGTGTCAACTAGTGTGTATCTGTTGGTTGAGAAAGGGAGAAGACACATTTTCCATTCTAACCAAAGGATGAAATTCCTCTTTGGAGTCATCCATGTCTTTATCCTGGATGTTGTCCATCAAGGGAGGGATAGACTGCCATGACAACACTAGCTGGTTCCCCATGTAGTCCACTGATAGACTGCCATGACAACACTAGCTGGTTCCCCATGTAGTCCACTGATAGACTGCCATGACAACACTAGCTGGTTCCCCATGTAGTCCACTGATAGACTGCCATGACAACACTAGCTGGTTCCCCATGTAGTCCACTGATAGACTGCCATGACAACACTAGCTGCTTCCCCATGTAGTCCACTCCAGGAACAATATGTCTGCCATCAAGCATTATTGTCTGACACATTAGATTCCCCTGCACAGGCCTTTGTTGAAATATATCAGCACAATGTTGATGGGACACATTTCACTTTGATTATAACCCACAGACCGCTAAGATGAATATGAGTTGTTAGCCTCAGCAGCCTATAGTGTGTGGGTATAGTGTGTGGGTATAGTGTGTGGGTATAGTGTGTGGGTATAGTGTGTGGGTATAGTGTGTGGGTATAGTGTGTGGGTATAGTGTGTGGGTGTTCATGCACCTTGGCTGCCTAGGCTGTGGTCCTCTGTAGCTCAGCTGGTAGAGCACGGCGCTTGTAACGCCAGGGTAGTGGGTTCGATCCCCGGGACCACCCATACACAAAAAATGTATGCACGCATGACTGTAAGTCGCTTTGAATAAAAGCGTCTGCTAAATGGCATATTATTATTATTATTATTATTATTATTATTATTATTATTATTATTATAGGTTAATGAATTGTCTAAAGCCAAATCGTCCTCTAAAGCCTTGTGCACACTGGCAGTTTGAAGTGACTCAAATCCTATTTTTTTGCATATCCGATTCGAATCTGTTCTTTTTCTTGCAGTCTGAACAGCCAAAAAGCACATGGAATCGGATATTTCACCCAACATCTCAAACCACCTTCATAGGTGGTTTCAAGTCGGATACAAATCTGATTACTTGCCATGCGACTAGTCTGAACGGTCAGATCTGATTTATTTGCTTTCAAGTGGTTTTTAGACTGTTATTTGGCATATCTTGTTGCTTGCTAGCTACTCTGTTGACAGTTTGACAAGAACATGTGGTAGCCAACTAGCTTGTTAATTGTTTACAAAGAAATTAGTGAATGTGCTAGAAAGCTAAACAGCTAGCTAGCTAGTTGACTGTTGTGGCTAGCCAAAAAGGACTAGTTTTGAAAGTTGGATCATCTTTGTGGCTTTAGAAGTGTTCTTACGCTATGATTTTGAACATTCAAAGCAACTGGGAAACGTCCAGTGCAGGCATTGTCGTCACCTTAGCTTGCTACTAGGAAGCACAAGCACCACCACCAATCAGCCTACACCACTGCGCTCACACCCGTCATTACTATGACAACTAGCGTAGCCATGTCATCAATTGACTGCTGTCTGAACACACACAAATCCGAATGGTCACTTACAGCTTGCTGTTTGGACAGTCTATTCCGAAACGGATTTGAGCATTAAGGCCTGCAGTATGAACAAGGTTTAAGTTACTTGTCTTCATCAGTGTTTACTGGACAGATATACAAATGGCACTTTCACCTAGCATTAATAGATACATAAGGCGTGTGATTATGGCGTTTTCAATTGAAACTGTGTATGTATAGAGCAAAATCCTATTTCCTATTTTCTCTGGCTGAGTGGCTTTCACGGGCACGAGCACCGCAGACCGCAGACCGCTCCACCTATCTGTCTTGTTTCTGTAATACAATGAGGCAAGACCAGACCTGGGAGAGGAGAGTGATGTGAAGAGGGAACGGGGCAGTGAGAGAGCGAGAAGGAGGGGTAGAAACTATCCTCTACCACACCACAGGAGTTAATGATGTTGATGATCCAGATTAGGAAAGCATTGAGAAACAGGAAGTCTGTCATCCTCTGGTCTGTCACCTTGTACAGAACACTGAGTACAGTACAGCCCGCTGACCCACTACCACACCACAGGGGTTAGTTACAGTGCATTCGGAAAGTATTCAGACCCCTTGACTTTTTCCACATTTTTGTTACGTTACAGCCTTATTCTAAAATGGATTTAAAACATGTTTTTCCTCAATCTACACACAATACCCAATAATGACAAAGCAAAAACAGGTTTTTAGAAATTGTTGCACATTTATAAAAAAAAATTATAATAACTGAAATATCACATTTACATAAGTATTCAGACCCTTTACTCAGTACTTTGTTGAAGCACCTTTGGCAGCGATTACAGCCTAGAGTCTTCTTGGGTATGACGCTACAAGCTTGGCACACCTGTATTTGGGGAGTTTCTCCCATTCTTCTCTGTCAGGTTGGATGGGGAGCGTCGCTGCACATCTATTTTCAAGTCTCTCCAGAGATGTTCAATCGGGTTCAAGTCCGGGCTCTGGCTGGGCCACTCAAGGACATTCAGAGACTTGTCCCGAAGCCACTCCTGCGTTGTCTTGGCTGTGTGCTTAGGGTCGTTGTCCTGTTGGAATGTGACACTTCGCCCCAGTCTGAGGTCCTGAACGCTCTGGAGCAGGTTTTCATCAAGGATCTCTCTGTACTTTGCTCCATTCATCTTTCCCTCGATCCTGACTAGTCTCTGAGTCCCTGCCGCTGAAAAACATCCCCACAGCATGATGCTGCCACCACCATGCTTCACCGTAGGGATGGTGCCAGGTTTCCTCCAGACATGGCGCTTGGCATTCAGGCCAAAGAGTTCAATCTTGGTTTCATCAGACCAGAGAATCTTGTTTGTCATGGTCTGAGAGTCCTTTAGGTGCCTTTTGGCAAACTCCAAGTGGGCTGTCGTGCCTTTTACTGAGGAGTGGCTTCCGTCTGGCCACTCTACCATAAAGGCCTGATTGGTGGAGTGCTGCATAGATGGTTGTCCTTCTCCCATCTCCACAGAGGAACTCTGGAGCTCTGTCAGAGTGACCATCGGGTTCTTGGTCACCTCCCTGACCAAGGCCCTTCTCCCCTGATTGATCAGTTTGGCCGGGCGGCCAGCTCTAGGAAGAGTCTTGGTGGTTCCAAACTTCTTCCATTTAAGAATGATGGAGGCCACTGTGTTCTTGGGGACCTTCAATGCTGCAGACATTTTTTGGTACCCTTCCCTAGATCTGTGCCTCGACACAATCCTGTCTCGGAGCTCTACGGACAATTCCTTCGACATCATGGCTTGTTTTTTGCTCTGACATGTACTTTCAACTGTGGGACCTTATATAAACACATATAGTAAACACACACACACACACACACAGTGTCATTTTCGTATAATTAGAATTTTTCGTATCATTGAAAGACCTCCTGTAGCGCAGTTGGTAGAGCATGGCGCTTGCAACGCTAGGTTTGTGGGTTCGATTCCCACGGGGGGCCAGTATGAAAAATGTATGCACTCACTAACTGTAAGTCGCTCTGGATAAGAGCGTCTGCTAAATGACTAAAATGTAAATGTTAAAATTTTATATAGACAGGAGTGAGCCTTTCCAAATAATTTCCAATCAATTAAATTTATCACAGGTGGAGCTCAATTTCGAGTCTCATAGCAAAAATGCGCTTTAGTTAGTTCGTTAGCCTAGGGGTAGAGAAGAGGAAGGTAGGTAGGGGGACTAAGAGGATGGGTGGGTTACAGAGGTAACACACAGAACGTCCTGATGTGTCGTTGTGACTTTAGTTTTAGTAGCAAATTAGCAACTAAACAATGAGGCCAATGCTGGCCCAACTAGACACATCCTCCTGTACAATGAGGCCAATGCTGGCCCAACTAGACACATCTTCCTGTACAATGAGGCCAATGCTGACCCAACTAGACACATCTTTCTGTACAATGAGGCCAATGCTGACCCAACTAGACACATCTTCCTGTACAATGAGGCCAATGCTGGCCCAACTAAACACATCTTCATGTACAATGAGGCCAATGCTGGCCCAACTAGACACATCTTCCTGTACAATGAGGCCAATTCTGGCCCAACTAGACACATCTTCCTGTACAATGAGGCCAATTCTGGCCCAACTAGACACATCTTCTTGTACAATGAGGCCAATTCTGGCCCAACTAGACACATCTTCCTGTACAATGAGGCCAATGATGGCCCAACTAGACACATCTTCCTGTACAATGAGGCCAATGCTGGCCCAACTAGACACATCTCCCTTTACTTTGAGGCCAATGCTGACCCAACGAAACAGATCTTTCTGTACAATGAGGCCAATGCTGGCCCAACTAGACACATCTTCCTGTATAATGAGGCCAATGCTGACCCAACTAGACACATCTTCATTTAAAATGAGGCCAATGCTGACCCAACTAAACAGATCTTCCTGTACAATGAGGCCAATGCTGGCCCAACTAGACACATCTTCCTGTACAATGAGGCCAATGCTGACCCAACTAGACACATCTTCCTGTACAATGAGGCCAATTTTGACCCAACTAAACAGATATTAATGTACAATGAGGCCAATGCTGGCCCAACTAGACACATCTTCCTGTACAATGAGGCCAATGCTGGCCCAACTAGACACATCTTCCTGTTCAATGAGGCCAATGCTGACCCAACTAAACAGATCTTAAGAGGCCAATGCTGGCCCAACTAGACACATCTTCCTGTTCAATGAGGCCAATGCTGACCCAACTAAACAGATCTTCCTGTACAATGAGGCCAATGCTGAATGGTGTGAGATGGTGTGTGTGGCTGTGTTTTCCATGTGTCTGTGTGTGTCTGTGTGTGTTTGGGGTTAATAGTTCATTGATAGGGTCAGAGTTCAGGGGCAGGAATGTGTGTGGCTGTCTGGGTCTGTTTGTCATGGCTGTGTTCCAGAGGTAACATTCCACTGCTCCTCAGTAATGCTGCAAAGCATTCTGCAAACTAAATGTGCTCAGAATCCCCTCTCTCTCTAATAACTCAAGCATAGATTGGTCACTTTTTTGTCTGATATGGCACACAGAAACTAGATGCCATGAGTAACTTGGTCAAAAAGAATGGCAGCGATTGGCCTGTAGGTGGCGCTGTTATAAGCAGTCTCACTGAAACCCTCATATCCAAATTTGAACCAGAAGTGGTTTCTAAATATCCAAATTCGGCATGTAGGCCCATGGTACATGTCTTAACTTTCTTTAATTTATTTTAAAATGTTAACTTAGTTTGAGAAAAACTAAGATTGGTCAAAACATGGCTGAGTTATTGACAAATAAAAAATCTGATTTTACGTATCCATTTAAACCACTGTAAATCCACTCCAATCGAATCCACTTGTCGTCTCTATCATGGACGTCCCTAAGACGAACCACACGGCATTTGGTATTGATATCTCTAAAAACAAGGGAACTATTAACAACTCTTTCTTTGCATATGTAACGCTAATGCTCAAAATCATCTGCATCTTCTCCTTATGAACCATACCTCAGATTCATCCAGATTTAGTATTTAGAGGTTTAATGGTTTTGAGAAAAAATATTTTATTAGGGAAAATGAGACCCCAGAAGTCCTGCCGCTTGCTCAGTCAGCATATATATAACTAAATACATGAAGTAATGCCTTTTAAGAATGATTACCTGCTGCATTCCAACCGACAGCACTAGACTAAACTTAATTTAGCAGACGCTCTTATCCAGAGCGACTTACAGGAGCAATTAGGGTTAAGTGCCTTGCTCAAGGGCACACCGACAGATTTTTCACCTAGTTGGCTCGGGGATTAGAACCAGCGACCTTTCGGTTACTGGCACAACGCTCTTAACCACTAAGCTACCTGCCTCCTACATGCTACACTTGCGTCATGCTTGTGGTATTGAGAGATAAACATGGTAACGCTTTCACGGATTGCACATAAAGGAAGATCGTTCCTACATGATAGAGTGCTTGCTTTTGTTATCCAACTGATCTTGTGTTCTTTCTGTCCTCTTGTGAACCCCGTTCATTGCTGCTGCAGCTATATTTGACTTTTTCTAACCGCTCCCTCTTTCTTTCTCTTCCATTAGGTTGGATATCTACAGGAAAGTACCCAAAGACCTGACCCAGCCCACGTACACAGGAGCTGTGGGTGAGTAGCCCTTCACACACACCTCATGGTTCAACTAGTCTACTCACCTGTCAGAGTGCAGCTACAGTGAGGGGAAAAAAGTATTTGATCCCCTGCTGATTTTGTACGTTTGCCCACTGACAAAGACATGATCAGTCTATAATTTTAATGGTAGGTTTATTTGAACAGTGAGAGACAGAATAACAACAAAGAAATCCAGAAAAACGCATGTCAAAAATGTTATAAATTGATTTGCATTTTAATGAGGGAAATAAGTATTTGACCCCCTCTGCAAAACATGACTTAGTACTTGGTGGCAAAACTCTTGTTGGCAATCACAGAGGTCAGACGTTTCTTGTAGTTGGCCACCAGGTTTGCACACATCTCAGGAGGGATTTTGTCCCACTCCTCTTTGCAGATCTTCTCCAAGTCATTAAGGTTTCGAGGCTGACGTTTGGCAACTCGAACCTTCAGCTTCCCTCCACAGATTTTCTATGGGATTAAGGTCTGGAGACTGGCTAGGCCACTCCAGGACCTTAATGTGCTTCTTCTTGAGCCACTCCTTTGTTGCCTTGGCCGTGTGTTTTGGGTCATTGTCATGCTGGAATACCCATCCATGACCCATTTTCAATGCCCTGGCTGAGGGAAGGAGGTTCTCACCCAAGATGGCCCCGTCCATCGTCCCTTTGATGCGGTGAAGTTGTCCTGTCCCCTTAGCAGAAAAACACCCCCAAAGCATAATGTTTCCACCTCCATGTTTGACAGTGGGGATGGTGTTCTTGGGGTCATAGGCAGCATTCCTCCTCCAAACACGGCGAGTTGAGTTGATGCCAAAGAGCTCCATTTTGGTCTCATCTGACCACAACACTTTCACCCAGTTCTCCTCTGAATCATCCAGATGTTAATTGGCAAACTTCAGACGGCCATGTATATGTGCTTTCTTGAGCAGGGGGACCTTGCGGGCGCTGCAGGATTTCAGTCCTTCACGGCGTAGTGCGTTACCAATTGTTTTCTTGGTAACTATGGTCCCAGCTGCCTTGAAATCATTGACTAGATCCTCCCGTGTAGTTCTGGGCTGATTCCTCACCGTTCTCATGATCATTGAAACTCCACGAGGTGAGATCTTGCATGGAGCCCCAGGCCGAGGGAGATTGACAGTTCTTTTGTGTTTCTTCCATTTGCGAATAATCGCACCAACTGTTGTCACCTTCTCACCAAGCTGCTTGGCGATGGTCTTGTAGCCCATTCCAGCCTTGTGTAGGTCTACAATCTTGACCCTGACATCCTTGGAGAGCTCTTTGGTCTTGGCCATGGAATCTGATTGATTGATTGCTTCTGTGGACAGGTGTCTTTTATACAGGTAACAAACTGAGATTAGGAGCACTCCCTTTAAGAGTGTGCTCCTAATCTCAGCTCGTTACCTGTATAAAAGACACCTGGGAGCCAGAAATATTTGATTGAGAGGGGGTCAAATACTTATTTCCCTCATTAAAATGCAAATCAATTTATAACATTTTTGACATGCGTTTTTCTGGATTTTTTTGTTGTTATTCTGTCTCTCACTGTTCAAATAAACCTACCATTAAAATTATAGAATGATCATTGGGCAAACGTACAAAATCAGCAGAGTTTTTTTTTTTTTTTTTAAGGCAGTAAATGAGGCTGAATGAACTGTTTCGCTGCCAGACAAAATCAGCAGGGGATCAAATACTTTTTTCCCTCACTGTATGTACCTGTCACCTCATGGTTCAACTAGTCTACTCACCTGTCAGAGTACAGGTATGAACCTGTCACCTCATGGTTCAACTAGTCTGATCACCTGTCAGGGTGCAGGTATGTACCTGTCACCTCATGGTTCAACTAGTCTACTCACCTGTCAGGTATGTACCTGTCATAGTAAAGATACTGACCTACTCCAGGAACGTCTCCATTAGGTAGGTGCAGTCGCACCCATGATTTTAGAGGGGGGCATGAAGTACGTGAGGATGGAGGGGGGTTGAATTTTTAAAACTCCAGAAACAGCTTTTGCCTGCAATCTAGCGTCATAATCATTATGCCTAATTCTATGTCAAAAATATATCTATTTACCCACGAGCCACTGCGGCCATCACTCTCTCAGCTTTGATGGGCCACAAATAAAACCGTGGCTCGTGGGTCTATAGCCACATCCATAACCCCCCCACCCCCACCTTGCGAGCAAAACATTTTAGCTGCCCCCCTCGTGACAGCGAAGAGAACCATTTTTAGTTTAAAAGTTAATTTCCTGCAATTCTACACATTTTGCTATGGGGCAGAGAGAAGATTTTGCAATTTTACAGCAAATATCCTGCAATTCTACACATTTTGAAATAGGGTGGAGGCAAATGTTTGCAGTTTTTAATATGATAACTAATTCGACCATGCTTACTACAAGTTTAGATAGCTGGCCACTAGACTAATTTACCAATCAACATTACATTTTCGCTGACCTGGGCTAATTGAGTAACTGCTGATAATTGGACCTTGTGTATTCTATTATTCTGCTTTATTATTCTAGCTCTCAACAGGAAGTTGGTCCACGGGCAAAAGGGGGCTGCAGTTACCCCTCCCTGCTCTACACGCTCTCTCCTCCTCCGCTGACGATATCTAGCGTCCTGCCCAGTCAGCTCTGGGGGGGGGGGGAATGGCCGGCAGGGATGTAGCTCAGTTGGTAGAGCATGGCGTTTGCAACGGCAGGGTTGTGGGTTCGATTCCCACGGGGGGTATGATTTTATTTGATTTTTATAATAATAATGTATGCACTCACTAACTGTAAGTCGCTCTGGATAAGAGCGTCTGCTAAATGACTAAAATGTAAAATGTAAATGTACTCTTTGCCTGGTCCAGTCACGTGCCCCTTCAGATTTGTCCTGTTTTAACATTTTCAGATGTTAAATGAATTACTGAACTTACTTTTTAAGCACACGTGCATGATGCCATTGGGTAGGTGGATACCTGTCATTACTCAGGTGAAACGTAACCATGTGTAAGAGAATGTTAATGATTAATTGTGCCCCGCCCCCTCAGCCCTCAGGCATTCTAGAACTGTCAGTCAGTCCTCTGGAATCCAGTGGAATCTTTGTTTCGTTGTTGTATCATGTTGTTTTCCTGTCCGTCACCAGGCTGTCACCGTGTCTGACTGTGATTACACACTGGGATTACTAGGAGATCAACTATGTGGTTGTTTTGTTTCAGTTTCCTAATCATGACCAATATTGATTCATCATTGGCCCATCCCTGATGATATCATGGGAAGATCTTAGGGGTGAACTTTGACATTCAAATGTATTTATAAAGCCCTTTTTACATCAGCAGATGTCACAAAGTGCTATACAGAAACCCTGCCTAAAACCCCAAACAGCAGCAATGCAGATGTAGAAGCACAGTGGCTAGGAAAAACTCTCTAGAAAGGCAGAAACCTAGGAAGAAACCTAGAGAGGAACCAGGCTCTGAGGGGTGGCCAGTCCTCTTCTGGCTGTGCCGGGTGGAGATTATAACAGTACATGGCCATTAAGGCCAGATTTTTCTCCAAGATGTTCAAACGTTCATAGATGACCAGCAGGGTCAAATAATAATCACAGTGGTTGTAGAGGTTGCAACAGGTCAGTACATCAGGAGTAAATATCACTTGGCTTTTCATAGCCGAGCATTTAGAGGTTGAAATAGCAGGTGCCGTAGAGAGAGAGAGTTGAAAACAGCAGGTCTGGGACAAGGTAGCACGTCCGGTGAACAGGTCAGGGTTCCATAGCCGCAGGCAGAAGAGTTAAAACTGGAACGACCAGGTGGACTGGGGACAGCCAGGAGTCATCCGGCCAGGTAGTCCTGAGGCATGGTCCTCCGGGAGAGACAATTAGAGGGTGCATACTTAAATTCACACAGGACACCAGATAAGACAGGAGAATAACACCAGATATAACAGACTGACCCTAGTC
Source organism: Coregonus clupeaformis (assembly GCF_020615455.1). NCBI lineage: Eukaryota > Metazoa > Chordata > Actinopteri > Salmoniformes > Salmonidae > Coregonus > Coregonus clupeaformis. Next base: position 1,239,545 of record NW_025533477.1, read on the forward strand.
CCCCGGCACATAGACTATTGCAGCATAGATACTGGAGGTTGAGACGGGGGGGTCGGGAGACACTGTGGCCCCGTCCGACGATGCCCCCGGACAGGGCCAACCAGGCAGGATATAACCCCACCCACTTTGCCAAAGCACAGCCCCCACACCACCAGAGGGATATCAACAGACCACCAACCTACTACCCTGAGACAAGGCTGAGTATAGCCCACCAACCTACTACCCTGAGACCCTGAGTATAGCCCACCAAGTATAGCCGATGAAGATCTCCTCCACCGCATTGCCCTCTGACTCACTGGAGGCAGGTCACATTCTTATTTTACATTTACATTTTAGTCATTTAGCAGACGCTCTTATCCAGAGCCACTTACAGTTAGTGAGTACATACATTTTTTCATACTTTTTTCATACTAGCCCCCCGTGGGAATCGAACCCACAACCCTGGCGTTGCAAGCGCCATGCTCTACCAACTGGGCTACACGAGGAGCCCTTATGATGTCATAGAGACTGAGTGAGTCTCTCCAGGTCTTGCCCAACTCCATATTGAACCCTGACCCCTAGCCCCTACAGAATGTACTCAGAGGGGCACCCCTAGTCTCTTTGTGAAGACTAAAAGCTATTTAATAAGTGTAAAGAAATATGGCACAGATGTAATTTATTATACCAGATGGTACCATATTGATACCGTAGTATTGCTTATACTTACAGGAGCCATTCCTTTCATATGCTACTGTCTAGGGGTTCAGTTAGTTGTTGTTTTCCTCTGAACAGGTAGACCACAGTGAACCTCCTACAGCCCCTCCTCCCCCCTACAGCCCCTCCTCCCCCCAACAGCCCCTCTCCCCCCTACAGCTGCTCCTCTCCCCCCTACAGACCCTCCCCCTCCTCTCCCCCCTACAGACCCTCCCCCTGAAGGTCACCACATTGTGTTCTCTGGAGCTGGATGCCAGTGGGTTCAGTCCCCATGAGGGTATTTTACTGATTTAAATAAATACTACCCATGTTCGGTTAGTTTCATCAGTCCCAAAGTTAGCCAACAAACAACTCCAACACAAATACATGATACATGAATACTTTATGGTGCCAAAATATGGGTCAATAGATATTCCTTGGGCAGCCAAGTTGAATGAATTAAAAACGTTCTGTTATGTGTAAAAGAGCTTTAGTTTTCCCACCATAAGCCAGACGATCAGACCTATAACTTGAGCCTAGATTTCACCACAGACGTTAACACGACATTTACTTTATAACCAGAAGTGTAGAACTTACACCTACTGTCGTCGTGTCAACACGGGAACATTTAGTTACACTGTGTCACCAGTGTTGAGCTCTGATTTCAATATTTCACTACTGAGAACAGATTCCACTAGCTGACATCACTAACATGATTCCTCTCTCCTTCCATAGTGAAGACCTACACACGCTCACACACACCCGCATTCATACACACGTCTTGGAAGGTAGAGCAAAGATCACCTGTCCCGTAATGAACCTGAATGACTGCTCTAGCTATGTGTTAGAGTAGCTGATATCATTCTATTGTTTTGTCTTAGTTAAACATTACCTTTTTTAATGTAAATATTTAGAACACACACACACACCTTTTTAGAACACCACAGGACAGCTCGTCCAATGACGTTGCTCAACCACAAGGTCACATGACCCGGTGAGTACCTAGGAGACTCGCCACGTAAACAAGCTTCACCTTGCTGAGAAAGAGCTCTCCCCGTGACTCACCGTCAGACTGCGGTCATGTGGTCTCCATGGTAACATGAGAACACCGGGTAGACACCTGGGCTGAGTCCCAAGTGGAACCCTATGCCCTACATAGTGAGCCCTATCGGGTCAAAAGTAGTGCGCTGTATAGGGAATAGGGTTTCATTTTGGAGGTGGGTCAGGTCAGTTCCGTCCTGTATTTAACTTTATCAACACAGGATGTTGTTACATGTAAATATGGAGCTCAGTATCAGAGGGTTGGTCCAGGGTTCTTCAATAGGCGGCCTGTGGGTCATTTTATTTGGCCCGCCCCCATTTTTCTGAGCAAAGAAATAACCATGTGTATACATTATAAATATGCAGTGCAATCGGAAAGTATTCAGACCCTTTGACTTTTCCCCATTTTGTTACGTTACAGCCTTATTCCAAAATGAATAAAATTGTCTGTTTTTTCTCATCAATCTACACACAATACCCCATAATGACAAAGCAAAAACAGGTTTTTAGAAATGTTTGCAAATTTATAAAAAATAAAAAACTGAAATCACATTTACATGAGTATTCAGACCCTTTACACAGTACTTTGTTGAAGCACCTTTGGCAGCGATTACAGCCTTGAGTCTTCTTGGGTATGACGCTACAAGCTTGGCACACCTGTATTTGGGGAGTTTCTCCTGCATCATCTTGGCTGTGTGCTTAGGGTCGTTGTCCTGTTGGAAGGTGAACCTTTGCCCCAGTCTGAGGTCTTGAGCGCTCTGGAGCAGGTTTTCATCAAGGATCTCTCTGTACTTTGCTCCGTTCATCTTTCCCTCGATCCTGACTAGTCTCCCAGTCCCTGCCGCTGAAAAACATCCCCACAGCATGATGCTGCCACCACCATGATTCACCGTAGGGATGGTGCCAGGTTTCCTCCAGACATGACGCTTGGCATTCAGGCCAAAGAGTTCAATCTTGGTTTCATCAGACCAGAGAATCTTGTTTCTCATTGTCTGAGAGTCCTTTAGGTGCCTTTTAGCAAACTCCAAGCGGGCTGTCATGTGCCTTTTACTGAGGAGTGGCTTCCGTCTGGCCACTCTACCATAAAGGCCTGATTGGTGGAGTGCTGCAGAGATGGTTGTTCTTCTGGAAGGTTCTCCCATCTCCACAGAGGAACTTTGGAGCTCGGTCAGAGTGACCATCGGGTTCTTGGTCACCTCCCTGACCAAGGCCCTTCTCCCCCGATTGCTCAGTTTGGCCGGGCGGCCAGCTCTAGGAAGAGTCTTGGTGGTTCGAAACTTCTTCCATTTTAAGAATAATGGAGGCCACTGTGTTCTTGGGGACCTTCAATGCTGCAGACATTTTTTGGTACCCTTCCCCAGATCTGTGCCTCAACACAATCCTGTCACAGAGCTCTACAGACAATTCCATCGACCTCATGGAATGGTTTTTGATCTGACATGCACTGTCAACTGTGGGACCTTATATAGACAGGTGTGTGTGCCTTTCCAAATCATGTCCAATCAATTGGAGTTACCACAGGTGGACTCCAATCAAGTTGTAGAAACATCTCAAGGATGATCAATGGAAACAGGATGCACCTGAGCCTCATAGCAAAGGGTCTTAATACTTATGTAAATAAGGTATTTCTGTTTTTTATTTGGAATACATTTGCAAAAATGTCTAAACCTGTTTTCGCTTTGTCATTATTGGGTATTGTGTGTAGATTGATGAGGAAAATAATTAATTTAATCCATTTTAGAATAAGGCTGTAACGTAACAAAATGTGGAAAAGTCAAGGGGTCTGAATACTTTCCGAATGCACTGTACACGGTAGTGATGATGACCAAAGAAAATTCTCTCAGGAGATGATGGGGTCAGCATTTGATGGTAAGGTATTCCAGATTGGGAGAACAAAAGGCCTTGAGTTCCTGGTACATTACCACAATCACATTCTTCCTGTCCACACGATGGACGGAGAACCCTATTGGCTGAATGGATGTGGACAATATATTCAGATAGAGCCATGATTCTGTAAAACAGAAAATGTTACAGTCCCTGATATCTCTCTGGAAGGAGATCCTCGCCCTGAGCTCGTCTACTTTATTGTCCAGGGACTGAACGTTAGCGAGTAATATACTCTGAATCAGTGGATGGTATGACGCCTGTTTGGCTAGTGCCCAACTTCTTCTTCCTCTTCTCCATCCCTCGGGTCAAACAAAAGATCCAGGTCAGGGAAGTCGAATTTCTGGTGAGTGACAGCCGATCTAATATCTCAGTTATTTTCGGCTGTAGGTAATAATACAAGAAACATTCTGAGCAAATAATGTACGAAAAAACATTTAAAAAAAACAATAATACTGCAATAATATAATAATAATAATAATGCTAGGAGCTAGAAACAGGGGGACTTTTTCCCGACATACAACACAACTGATTGGCTCAAATGCATTAAGAAGGAAAGAAATTCCACAAATTGAATAACTGGCAAGAAGAGCAAGAGGACCACTCCCATGCTGCCAAAGGTACAGAGGCAGGATGGGATGGCTGGGGGTGGGGTGGGGTGGGTGTAGGCTCTCTTGAACAGAGAAAGGTAATGTAATGTACACTACCGGTCAAAAGTTTGTGAACACCTACTCATTCAAGGGTTGTTCTTTATTTTGACTATTTTCTACATTGTAGAATTATAGTGAATATATCAGAACTATGAAATAACACATATGGAATCATGTTGTAACCAAAAAAGTGTTAAACAAAGCAAAATATATTTTATATTTTAAATTCTTCAAATAGCCTCCCTTTGCCTTGATGACAGCTTTGCACACAAAACTAAACTAAAAACCTGTTTTCGCTTTGTCATTATGGGGTATTGTGTATAGATTGATTGAGGGGGAAAAAACTATTTAATCCATTTTAGAATAAGGCTGTAACGAAACAAAATGAGGAAAAAGTCAAGGGGTCTGAATACTTTCCGAATGCGGCGTACATGTAAATGCCTGGAATATTTCAATTTTGGAGAATCTCTTATACAATGGGTTGAAGTTATGAGGAGGAACTTCTTGATGCAATTAAAGCCGTTAAGTCCGGGAAAACTCCAGGGCTGGATGGCAATTACTGGAAACAATAGAACACTATGAAAAATCTGGGAAACCAGGCCTGCTATTCATAGCTGACTTTGAAAAGGCTTTTGATTAAGTACGACTGGAGTTTATATATAAATGCTTGGACATTTCAATTTTGGAGAACCCATAAAATGGGTTAAAGTTATGTATAGTAACCCTAGGTGTAAAATAGTAACTAATGGATACTTCTCAAAAAGTTTTAAACTGTCAAGAGGAGTAAAACAAGGTTGTCCACTATCAGCATATCTATTTATTATGGCCATCAAAATGTTAGCTATTAAAATCAGATCCAACAATAATATCGAGGGAGCTAGGAATCCAGGGCTTAAAAACACACTGTATACGCTGATGATGACACTGACTCACCAGCAGAGACTCACTGATAGATATAGAACACTATGGACTCACTGATAGATATAGAACACTATGGACTCACTGATAGATATAGAACACTATGGACTCACTGATAGATATAGAACACTATGGACTCACTGATAGATATAGAACACTATGGACTCACTGATAGATATAGAACACTATGGACTCACTGATAGATATAGAACACTATGGACTCACTGATAGATATAGAACACTATGGACTCACTGATAGATATAGAACACTATGGACTCACTGATAGATATAGAACACTATGGACTCACCAGCAGAGACTCACTGATAGATATAGAACACTATGGACTCACTGATAGATATAGAACACTATGGACTCACTGATAGATATAGAACACTATGGACTCACTGATAGATATAGAACACTATGGACTCACTGATAGATATAGAACACTATGGACTCACTGATAGATATAGAACACTATGGACTACCAGCAGAGACTCACTGATAGATATAGAACACTATGGACTCACCAGCAGAGACTCACTGATAGATATAGAACACTATGGACTCACCAGCAGAGACTCACTGATAGATATAGAACACTATGGACTCACTGATAGATATAGAACACTATGGACTCACTGATAGATATAGAACACTATGGACTCACTGATAGATATAGAACACTATGGACTCACTGATAGATATAGAACACTATGGACTCACTGATAGATATAGAACACTATGGACTCACTGATAGATATAGAACACTATGGACTCACCAGCAGAGACTCACTGATAGATATAGAACACTATGGACGCACTGATAGATATAGAACACTATGGACTCACTGATAGATATAGAACACTATGGACTCACTGATAGATATATAGAACACTATGGACTCACTGATAGATATAGAACACTATGGACTCACTGATAGATATAGAACACTATGGACTCACTGATAGATATAGAACACTATGGACTCACTGATAGATATAGAACACTATGGACTCACTGATAGATATAGAACACTATGGACTCACTGATAGATATAGAACACTATGGACTCCCCTGCTCCCACTTTCTCCTGTTGTGCTATTTACAAACAAACACCTGACTGGCTCAACTGTTCTGGGGAACGACGGTAAGCTTCATAATGTAAAATAATGTGACCGGTGAAATGAAGAACGCGATCTGCTTCATCTCCTAACATATTGCACAATTTGACTGCATGTATTTACTTTTTAAGTAGCTAAAAATATTCAGATTGATTGAAAAACGTCAAATAAAGAATTTTTCCAAATTCCTTCGTATACGGAATACCGCCCAAGCCTAGTAATGGACTATGGCCAAGGCTAGAAACTACTGCACATTGGTAATGGACTATGGCCAAGGCTAGAAACTACTGCACATTTGAGGTTTATTCTCTTGTAGATTATGGAAGCTTTAGAAGGTTCTAGAAGTTCTAGGCTGATGGACTGCGACCCAAAATAGGGTGGTTCCCAGCCCCAAATCATTTATTTGGTTTAATAGCAGTGTGTACCTCTCAATGAACAAATCTAACTCCTCTCCTTCACAGTCTCCATCATCTGCTGTGTCTTCATGTTGTTCCTGTTCCTCTCTGAGCTGAAGGGATTCATAGCCACTGAAATGTAAGTACGTACACACACACACACACACACACACACACACACACACACACACACACACACACACACCACCTCTACCTCCACTGACACATTAAATACTAAAAATACCTGACGAGCACATTATTTCCTGTGGTTTAAAACCCATAGAGAGGAGATTCAGTGGAAGTTAATAAAACAGTATCTTTATTGTTCTGGCTCTTGGTCTTCATCTGGGGTTTTCCCTAAAACACACAGACAGAAATAATCCCAAATCCAGATGTCAGAACAGACATCACTCATAGCCAATGAACTGTAAGTCCAATACACCAATATATCTCCTGTCTTAACCACAGATCTTGGGTCAGGTTAGTTGTACTTGGCTATCCTAACCCTTAACTATTACGGTGACGGCAACATACTGTATCTGACTCCAAGTCAGTGGTTAGGGACACCATCCACTCTCTTTATCTGTATATGGATCCCCATTAGCTGATGCCATGACGACATCTAGTTGACAGCTAATCTTCCTGGGGTCCATACACACATCAAAAATACATTACAGACGTAAGACTTTTACCATTTACAATGTTGGTTAGAGACATAATCTATCCTTACAATGCTAGACAAATCAGTGTTGGTTAGAGACATCATCTATCCTTACAATGCTAGACAAATCAGTGTTGGTTAGAGACATCATCTATCCTTACAATGCTAGACAAATCAGTGTTGGTTAGAGACATCATCTATCCTTACAATGCTAGACAAATCAGTGTTGGTTAGAGACATCATCTATCCTAAAAATGCCCAAAATCTAATTATTTCCTGTCTGTCATCTTATTTCCTTTTCTGTTAAAGACGCAACAAAGAAATAAATGTAACGAGTGTTGATCATGAATGAGGATGTCTTGTGTTCATTATGATGCTGTGTGACGCGGCCGGTGCCATAACCAACATGGAGACATCTTTTGGACAGGATATTAGGCTGTGAGATGAGGAGGGAGGACAGCTTCTCTGTGCTGGGTGAGATGAGGAGGGAGAGGGGGAGGACAGCTTCTCTGTGCTGGGTGAGATGAGGAGGGAGAGGGGGAGGACAGCTTCTCTGTGCTGGGTGAGATGAGGAGGAGAGGGGGGGGACAGCTTCTCTGTACTGGGTGAGATGAGGAGGGGAGGGGGAGGACAGCTTCTCTGTGCTGGGTGAGATGAGGAGGAGAGGGGGGAGGACAGCTTCTCTGTGCTGGGTGAGATGAGGAGGGAGAGGGGGAGGACAGCTTCTCTGTGCTGGGTGAGATGAGGAGGGAGAGGGGGAGGACAGCTTCTCTGTGCTGGGTGAGATGAGGAGGGAGAGGGGGAGGACAGCTTCTCTGTACTGGGTGAGATGAGGAGGGAGAGGGGAGGACGGCTTCTCTGTGCTGGGTGAGATGAGGAGGGAGAGGGGGGACAGCTTCTCTGTGCTGGGTGAGATGAGGAGGGAGAGGGGAGGACAGCTTCTCTGTGCTGGGTGAGATGAGGAGGGAGAGGGAGGACAGCTTCTCTGTGCTGGGTGAGATGAGGGGAGGACAGCTTCTCTGTACTGGGTGAGATGAGGGGGAGGACAGCTTCTCTGTACTGGGTGAGATGAGGGGAGGACAGCTTTCTCTGTACTGGGTGAGATGAGGGGAGGACAGCTTCTCTGTACTGGGTGAGATGAGGGGAGGACAGCTTCTCTGTACTGGGTGAGATGAGGGGAGGACAGCTTCTCTGTACTGGGTGAGATGAGGGGGAGGACAGCTTCTCTGTACTGGGTGAGATGAGGGGGAGGACAGCTTCTCTGTACTGGGTGAGATGAGGGGGAGGACAGCTTCTCTGTACTGGGTGAGATGAGGGGGAGGACGGCTTCTCTGTGCTGGGTGAGATGAGGAGGGGGAGAGGGGCGGACAGCTTCTCTGTACTGGGTGAGATGAGGAGGGGAGGGGGAGGACAGCTTCTCTGTGCTGGGTGAGATGAGGAGGGAGGGGAGGACAGCTTCTCTGTACTGGGTGAGATGAGGGGGAGGACAGCTTCTCTGTACTGGGTGAGATGAGGGGAGGACAGCTTCTCTGTACTGGGTGAGATGAGGAGGGAGGGGAGGACAGCTTCTCTGTACTGGGTGAGATGAGGGGAGGACAGCTTCTCTGTACTGGGTGAGATGAGGGGGAGGACAGCTTCTCTGTACTGGGTGAGATGAGGGGAGGACAGCTTCTCTGTACTGGGTGAGATGAGGGGAGGACAGCTTCTCTGTACTGGGTGAGATGAGGGGGAGGACAGCTTCTCTGTACTGGGTGAGATGAGGGGAGGACAGCTTCTCTGTACTGGGTGAGATGAGGGGAGGACAGCTTCTCTGTACTGGGTGAGATGAGGGAGGACAGCTTCTCTGTACTGGGTGAGATGAGGGGGAGGACAGCTTCTCTGTACTGGGTGAGATGAGGAGGGAGAGGGGGAGGACAGCTTCTCTGTACTGGGTGAGATGAGGAGGGAGAGGGGGAGGACAGCTTCTCTGTGCTGGGTGAGATGAGGAGGGAGAGGGGGAGGACAGCTGGGGGTGAGTCAGAACATGCTATTGAAAGGGATCTCAAACTGTACTCTCATGAAGATGGTTTACCTCTCCCACTTACTGTGTGTTCCTTGAAAGATGCTCTTTGTTGTATAACTTGAATGCTTGGTGTATCTAACCATTGTCTGCCTCTCTCTCCCCCCAGTGTTAATGAGCTGTATGTTGACGACCCTGATAAGAACAGTGGTGGGAAGATTGATGTGAGTTTAAACATCAGTTTGCCAAACTTACACTGTGATTGTGAGTATATTATCCGTACATATCCACTGTTATACACTGTATTACTGTCTGAATGTACTAACTTTATATAGGTCATTATTAATACATCCGTACGTATCCACAATGTACACCTCTCAAAACACTGTCACCTTTCTGACTGGATTTGACAGTATTTTATGTATTTGAATAATACAAGTTCTACATTTGCTTTATGGGTGGTGCGTGACCCTCGGGTGGCAGCACATACATGCTAAGTGATTTCAACGGGGCTTTCTCCATTCTGATTGTTTTAAACTGTTCAATTTAACTTCAACCAGAAGTTGATCTCATTTGAGATCATTTCCACACTGCCATGTTGGGTTGCAGGATATGGGCAAACATTCTAGGCCTTATTTCTAACCAGATATTGCAATTGCGATTTGACTTGCAATTTAGATCAAAACACTTGGGTGGCCTCCCGAGTGGCCCAGCGGTCTAAGGCACTGCATCGCAGTGCTTGAGGCGTCACAACAGATCCGGGTTCGATCCCGGGCTGTGTCGCAGCCGTCCGCGACCGGGAGACACATTTGGCCCAGCGACGTTCGGGTTAGGGGAGGGTTTGGCCGGCAGGGATGTCCTTGTCCCATTGCGCTCTAGCGACTGCTGTGGCGGGACGGGCGCATGCACGCTGATTTCGGTCACCAGTTGTACGGTGTTTCCTCCGACACATTGGTGCGGCTGGCTTCCGGGTTAAACGAGCAGTGTGTCAAGAAGCAGTGCGGCTTGGCAGGGTCGTGTTTCGGAGGACGCATGGCTCTCGACCTTCGCCTCTCCCGAGTCCGTTCGGGAGTTGCAGCGATGGGACAAGACTGTAACTACCAGTTGGATATCACGAAATTATGGAGAAAATGGGGTAGAAAGTAAAATAACAATAAAAAAAAAAACACAGATTATTATTCAAATTCTATAGTATGAATGTAATACTGGGTACTTTGAATCCAGTGTTGACATGACAACGAATGAAGAGGCCAGGGAGGCGTTCACATAACACTAATAGGATCTCTATGGAGGCGTTATTGTGACAGGGTAGGAACCAAAGTGTTGGTCAGTGTTTCCCAGGTGAGTGACCCAAACTGGCCCTCTGGGGTAATACAGATTCTCTAATATCAGGGGCACTGTATGACAGTCTATTCCCTACATAGTGCACTATGGCTCTGGTCAAATGTAGTGCACTATGGGCTCTGGTCAAATGTAGTGCACTATGGGCTCTGGTCAAATGTAGTGCACTATGGCTCTGGTCAAATGTAGTGCACTATGTAGGGAGTAGGATGCCACACAGCCACAGTGTAGCCTTAGTGCAGTGATGACGATGATGATGAGGTCACAGTAGGGCGTGTCCAGTGAGCCAGGCCAAGAGAGAGAGAGAGAGAAGAATCACTGGTTATTCCCTCACCATCACCCACACACACAGCCAGTACATAGACATGACCAACACATAGACATGACCAACACACAGCCAGTACATAGACATGACCAACACACAGCCAGTACATAGACATGACCAACACACAGCCAGTACATAGACATGACCAACACATAGCCAGTACATAGACATGACCAACACATAGACATGACCAACACACAGCCAGTACATAGACATGACCAACACACAGCCAGTACATAGACATGACCAACACACAGCCAGTACATAGACATGACCAACACACAGCCAGTACATAGACATGACCAACACATAGCCAGTACATAGACATGACCAACACATAGACATGACCAACACACAGCCAGTACATAGACATGACCAACACACAGCCAGTACATAGACATGACCAACACACAGCCAGTACATAGACATGACCAACACATAGCCAGTACATAGACATGACCAACACATAGACATGACCAACACACAGCCAGTACATAGACATGACCAACACACAGCCAGTACATATACATGACCAACACATAGCCAGTACATAGACATGACCAACACATAGCCAGTACATAGACATGACCAACACATGGACATGACCAACACACAGCCAGTAAATAGACATGACCAACACACAGCCAGTACATAGACATGACCAACACATAGCCAGTACATAGACATGACCAACACATAGACATTACCAACACACAGCCAGTACATAGACATGACCAACACACAGCCAGTACATAGACATGACCAACACACAGCCAGTACATAGACATGACCAACACATAGACATGACCAACACATAGCCAGTACATAGACATGACCAACACATAGACATGACCAACACATAGACATGACCAACACATAGACATGACCAACACATAGACAGTACAGAGACATGACCAACACATAGACATGACCAACACATAGACATGACCAACACACAGCCAGTACATAGACATGACCAACACACAGCCAGTACATATACATGACCAACACATAGCCAGTACATAGACATGACCAACACACAGCCAGTACAGAGACATGACCAACACATAGACAGTACAGAGACATGACCAACACATAGACATGACCAACACATAGACATGACCAACACACAGCCAGTACATAGACATGACCAACACACAGCCAGTACATATACATGACCAACACATAGCCAGTACATAGACATGACCAACACACAGCCAGTACAGAGACATGACCAACACATAGACAGTACAGAGACATTGAATACTACAGTGAATACATAGTATGCCTTACATAGTAGTATACTACATCTTGACCACGTCATTGTATTGAATTAACAATATGTTTCTCCTTCCCTCTCACACATTTCTCCATGACCTTATATGTTCTTTATCTTGAGTTATTAGAGATTTTGTTGCCAGGTGACTCACAAAGTAACATAGTTATTTTATGATTGTTCCAAATTCCATTTTGCAGTTCCATGATGAAGAAATATCAGTTTCAACCCATTTATCTCTTCAGTCAGTATTACATATTTCTTCTTCAGTTATATTGTTCTTCCAGGGCTAACGCCTCCTTCCTCCCTGGAACGACCGTTACAGATACTTTAACAAGCGAAGACTTGATCTCTGACTTCATGGAATAAGAAATTATTAATATAATGATCCTGTCATCATTTTCCTTACTGGCCTGACATAGGAGAGAAAGAAAGAGTCATTTTAAATGTCAAGTCTGAATAGCAACAAGTTTTAATGACTCCAACTTGGTGTTGGTCACTGAATAGAGAACCAGGGCATGACATCACACTCTCTACTTCTATAAATGTCTATTCAATATTTATCCCCCTCCCCCCCCCTCTATTTTGGGACATTGTGAAATATTAAGCCTGAAGTAGAAGTACATTACTTTTCTCCTCCAGCCTTCTACAGCCTTCTACAGCCTTCTACAGCCTTCTTCTCTTTATAAATGTCATAATTCTCAACTTCCTTAAATGTGTATTGAAAGGGCTGACTTTTCTCCAGCCTTTACAAACATGTACATATAAAGGGAAATCTGAATGACATCATTCTCTACCCTCCTTTTTTAAATGTGTATTTTGAAATCTGAAATGGAGAGAGGGTTAACTTTTCTCCGGCTTCTAGCTTACAAACATGCAGCTATATCTATATCCATACTGGATTGGACCCGGGCTGTATTTTAGGAGCTGGCGTTGGAGCAGATGGTTTTAAACTTGTCATCTCAACTACCAGCAGTCGAAGGTCGCTCTGCATGTGGATAGACACCAGACCCCCTCTCTCTTCTCTCTCTCTTCAATTCAGTTTAAGGGCTTTATTGGCACGGGAAACATACAGTTGAAGTCGGAAGTTTACATACACTTGGAGTCATTAAAACTTGTTTTTCAACCACTCCACAAATTTCTTGTTAACAAGCTATAGTTTTGGCAAGTCGGTTAGGACATCTACTTTGTGCATGACACAAGTAATTTTTCCAACAATTGTTTACAGACAGATTATTTCACTTATAATTCACTGTATCACAATTCCAGTGGGTCAGAAGTTTACATACACTAAGTTGACTGTGCCTTTAAACAGCTTGGAAAATTCCAGAAAATGATGTCATGGCTTTAGAAGCTTCTGGCAGGCTAATTGACATCATTTGAGTCAATTGGAGGTGTACCTGTGGATGTATTTCAAGGCCTACCTTCAAACTCAGTGCCTATTTGCTTGACATCATGGGAAAATCTAAAGAAATCAGCCAAGACCTCAGACAAAACATTGTAGACCTCCACAAGTCTGGTTCATCCTTGGGAGCAATTTCCAAACGCCTGAAGGTACCACGTTCATCTGTACAAACAATAGTATGCAAGTATAAACACCATGGGATCACGCAGCCGTCATACCGCTCAGGAAGGAGACGCGTTCTGTCTCCTAGAGATGAACGTACTTTGCCGCGAAAAGTGCAAATCAATCCCAGAACAACAGCAAAGGACCTTTTTTATTTTATTTGTACCTTTATTTAACTAGGCAAGTCAGTTAAGAACAAATTCTTATTTACAATGACGGCCTACACCGGCCAAACCCGGACGACGCTGGGCCAATTATGCGCCGCCCTATGGCACTACCAGTCACGTCCGGTTGTGATACAGCCTGGAATCGAACCAGGGGGTCTGTAGTGATGCCTCAAGCACTGAGATGCAGTGCCTTAGACCGCCACTCGGGACCTTGTGAAGATGCTGGAGTAAACAGGTACAAAAGTATCTATATCCACAGTAAAACAAGTCCTATATTCACATAACCATAGGGCGGCGCACAATTGGCCCAGCGTCGTCCGGATTTGGTCGGTGTAGGCCGTCATTGTAAATAAGAATTTGTTCTTAACTGACTTGCCTAGTTAAATAAAGGTACAATTAATTAAAAAAAGAAAAGAAAAAAAAAAACTGAAAGGGCGCTCAGCAAGGAAGAAGCCACTGCTCCAAAACCGCCATAAAAAAGCCAGACTACGGTTTGCAACTGCACATGGGGAGTAAGATCGTACTTTTTGGAGAAATGTCCTCTGGTCTGATGAAACAAAAATATACAGTGGGGAGAACAAGTATTTGATACACTGCCGATTTTGCAGGTTTTCCTACTTACAAAGCATGTAGAGGTCTGTAATTTTTATCATAGGTACACTTCAACTGTGAGAGACGGAATCTAAAACAAAAATCCAGAAAATCACATTGTATGATTTTTAAGTAATTAATTTTCATTTTATTGCATGACATAAGTATTTGATACATCAGAAAAGCAGAACTTAATATTTGGTACAGAAACCTTTGTTTGCAATTACAGAAATCATACGTTTCCTGTAGGTCTTGACCAGGTTTGCACACACTGCAGCAGGGATTTTGGCCCACTCCTCCATACAGACCTTCTCCAGAACATTCAGGTTTCGGGGCTGTCTCTGGGCAATACGGACTTTCAGCTCCCTCCAAAGATTTTCTATTGGGTTCAGGTCTGGAGACTGGCTAGGCCACTCCAGGACCTTGAGATGCTTCTTACGGAGCCACTCCTTAGTTGCCCTGGCTGTGTGTTTCGGGTCGTTGTCATGCTGGAAGACCCAGCCACGACCCATCTTCAATGCTCTTACTGAGGGAAGGAGGTTGTTGGCCAAGATCTCGCGATACATGGCCCCATCCATCCTCCCCTCAATACGGTGCAGTCGTCCTGTCCCCTTTGCAGAAAAGCATCCCCAAAGAATGCTGTTTCCACCTCCATGCTTCACGGTGGGATGGTGTTCTTGGGGTTGTACTCATCCTTCTTCTTCCTCCAAACACGGCAAGTGGAGTTTAGACCAAAAAGCTCTATTTTTGTCTCTTCAGACCACATGACCTTCTCCCATTCCTCCTCTGGATCATCCAAATGGTCATTGGCAAACTTCAGACGGGCCTGGACATGCGCTGGCTTGAGCAGGGGGACCTTGCGTGCGCTGCAGGATTTTAATCCATGACGGCGTAGTGTGTTACTAATGGTTTTCTTTGAGACTGTGGTCCCAGCTCTCTTCAGGTCATTGACCAGGTCCTGCCGTGTAGTTCTGGGCTGATCCCTCACCTTGCTCATGATCATTGATGCCCCACGAGGTGAGATCTTGCATGGAGCCCCAGACCGAGGGTGATTGACCGTCATCTTGAACTTCTTCAATTTTCTAATAATTGCGCCAGCAGTTGTTGCCTTCTCACCAAGCTGCTTGCCTATTGTCCTGTAGACCATCCCAGCCTTGTGCAGGTCTACAATTTTATCCCTGATGTCCTTACACAGCTCTCTGGTCTTGGCCATTGTGGAGAGGTTGGAGTCTGTTTGAGTGTGTGGACAGGTGTCTTTTTATACAGGAAACGAGTTCAAACAGGTGCAGTTAATACAGGTAATGAGTGGAGAACAGGAGGGCTTCTTAAAGAAAAACTAACAGGTCTGTGAGACCCGGAATTCTTACTGGTTGGTAGGTGATCAAATACTTATGTCATGCAATAAAATGCAAATTAATTACTTAAAAATCATTCAATGTGATTTTCTGGATGATTGTTTTAGATTCCGTCTCTCACAGTTGAAGTGTACCTATGATAAAAATGACAGACCTCTACATGCTTTGTGAGTAGGAAAACCTGCAAAATCGGCAGTGTATCAAATACTTGTTCTCCCCACTGTAACTGTTTGGCCATAATGACCATCGTTAAGTTTGGAGGAAAAAGTGGAAGGCTTGCAAGCTGAAGAACACCATCCCAACCGTGAAGCACGGGGGTGGCAGCATCATGCTGTGGGGGTGCTTTGCTGCAGGAGGGACTGGTGCGCTTCACAAAATAGATGGCATCATGAGGAAGGAAAATTATGTGGATATATTGAAGCAACATCTCAAGACATCAGTCAGGAAGTTAAAGCTTGGTTGCAAATGGGTCTTCCAAATGGACCCCAAGCATACTTCCAAAGTTGTGGCAAAATGGCTTAAGGACAACAAAGTCAAGGTATTGGAGTGGCCATCACAAAGCCCTGACCTCAATCCTATAGAAAATGTGTGGGCAGAACTGAAAAAGCGTGTGCGAGCAAGGAGGCCTACAAACCTGACTCAGTTACACCAGCTCTGTCAGAAGGAATGGGCCAAAATTCACCCAACTTATTGTGGGAAGCTTGTAGAAGGCTACCCGAAACGTTTGACCCAAGTTAAACAATTTAAAGGCAATGCTACCAAATACTAATTGAGTATTCTGACCCACTGGGAATGTGATGAAATAAATAAAAGCTGAAATAAATCATTCTCTCTACTATTATTCTGACATTTCACATTCTTAAAATATAGTGGTGATCCTAACTGACCTGAGAGGGAATTTTTACTAGGATTAAATGTCAGGAATTGTGAAAAACGGAGTATAAATGTATTTGGCTAAGGTGTATGTAAACCTCAGAGTTCAACTGTAGCACCTTATTCCATATACAGTGGTTACAGGTACAAGTTACAGGTCTGTGAGAGCCAAAAATCTTGCTTGTTTGTAGGTGACCAAATACTTATTTTCCACCATAATTTGCAAATAAATTCATTAAAAATCCTACAATGTGATTTTCTGGATTTTTTTCTTCTCAATTTGTCTGTCATAGTTGACGTGTACCTATGATGAAAATTACAGGCCTCTCTCATCTTTTTAAGTGGGAGAACTTGCACAATTGGTGGCTGACTAAATACTTTTTTCCCCCACTGTAAAATGTTCCTGTTTTGATTGATTTAATAGAGTGGGTTAGGTCTGCTCTATACCAAATTAGCATACCCCTGAGTCTCTTACCTGTTTACATTTAACATTTAAAATGTTTTGTCATTTAGCAGACACTCTTATCCAGAGCGACTTACAGTTAGTGAGTGCATACATTAAAAAATAAATAATAATCATACTGGCCCCCCGTGGGAATCGAACCCACAACCCTGGCGTTGCAAACGCCATGCTCTACCAACTGAGCTACACGGTGATATATATACTCCATGATATATTCTGATCAACTGGTGTGTTCTTGTGTCAGGAAAATAAATACCACATGAATCAGATAATATACCTGGCCATTACAACAGATCAAATATTTTTGACCAAATTCATGGTTAGTGCGTTTTGCCTTTTGTTAGGCAGTATACTGTAAACCTACTGCCATCTAGAGGCCAAAAGGTGATCCTACACCCAGAGTCCACAAACAGAACACAAAGAACAGTCAGTCCATTACGTTCAGCGCCAAGTCCTAGTCTGGTGAATGGAGACTAGATTCAGGTCTTTAGCCTGTATCCCTGTTATCCCCGCATCAATGACAGTCCATCCTCCTAATAACACAACATTGCAATACAAAACCTTAGTGAAATCTCTTGCCAGTAAAACTCTCAATGTACTGTGTGCACTTCCCTGTATCCCCTGCATATGACAAATAAAGTTTGATTTGATTCATATAAAAATGTTGCATTACATATGCAGTATATTCCTGGGAAATATTACTACCACACCTGGTAGTTTGGTGGATGGGACTACCACCTCTCAGACCTTGTATATTCCAGGATGAGATAGTGAAGGCTTTGTGTTCCATAGCGTCTAGTGTTGTTTTCGTGTGGTTTAGGCTCGGATCATTACAGTAGCTGTGAGCATCTGATACCTACCTCTTAGGTCTCAGGATGGGGGGTTGGGCCTGTTGCTCTGCTCTCTTCTCTTCTCTCTCTCTGTCGCTCGCTCTCTCTCTGTGTCCATCACCCTATTGGGGGGAGAGAGGGAGAGAGGGAGAGAGAGGGAGAGAGAGGGAGAGAGGGGGAGAGAGGGAGAGAGAGAGAGAGAGAGAGAGGGAGAGAGACTGCGATCTGACCACCGTTGTCCATGTCCTTTCTTTCTCTCCTCCAGTGGTGGGTCTTGATATCCAGGATGAGATGGGTCGTCATGAGGTGGGGCACATTGACAACTCCATGAAGGTTCCTCTCAACCACGGATATGGCTGTCGCTTCGAGGGAGAGTTCACTATTAACAAAGTAAGGAGACACAGCTGACCCCCACTACACAGACCTCTGACAGCTAACAAAGGAGACACGGCTGACCCCCACTACACAGACCTGTGACAGCTAACGAAGGAGACACGGCTGACCCCCACTACACAGACCTGTGACAGCTAACGAAGGAGACACGGCTGACCCCCACTACACAGACCTCTGACTGCTAACGAAGGAGACACGGCTGACCCCCACTACACAGACCTCTGACTGCTAACGAAGGAGACACGGCTGACCCCCACTACACAGACCTCTGACAGCTAACGAAGGAGACACGGCTGACCCCCACTACACAGACCTCGGACAGCTAACGAAGGAGACACGGCTGACCCCCACTACACAGACCTCTGACAGCTAACAAAGGAGACACGGCTGACCCCCACTACACAGACCTCTGACTGCTAACGAAGGAGACACGGCTGACCCCCACTACACAGACCTCTGACAGCTAACAAAGGAGACACGGCTGACCCCCACTACACAGACCTCTGACTGCTAACGAAGGAGACACGGCTGACCCCCACTACACAGACCTCTGACTGCTAACGAAGAGACACGGCTGACCCCCACTCACAGACCTCCTGACTGCTAACGAAGAGACACGGCTGACCCCCCACTCACAGACCTCTGACTGCTAACGAAGGAGACACAGCTGACCCCCACTACACAGACCTCTGACTGCCAACGAAGGAGACACGGCTGACCCCCCACTACACAGACCTCTGACAGCTAACGAAGGAGACACGGCTGACCCCACTACACAGACCTCTGACTGCAGAAGAGACACGGCTGAGCCCCACTACACAGACCTCCTGACTGCTAGCGAAGAGACACGGCTGACCCCCACTAACAGACCTCTGATAAGAGACACCGACCACTACAGACCTCTGACTGCTACAAGAGACACGGCTGACGCCCCACTACACAGACCTCTGACAGCTAGCGAAGAGACACGGCTGACCCCCCACTACACAGACCTCTGACAGCTAACGAAGGAGACACGGCTGACCCCCCACTACACAGACCTCTGACAGCTAACGAAGGAGACACGGCTGACCCCCACTACACAGACCTCTGACTGCTAACGAAGGAGACACGGCTGACCCCCACTACACAGACCTCTGACAGCTAACAAAGGAGACACGGCTGACCCCCACTACACAGACCTCTGACTAGCTAGCAGAGACACGGCTGACCCCCACTACAGACCTCTGACTGCTAACAAGGAGACACGGCTGACCCCCACTACACAGACCTCTGACAGCTAACGAAGGAGACACGGCTGACCCCACTACACAGACCTCTGACTGCTAGAAGGAGACACGGCTGACCCCCACTACACAGACCTCGGACTGCTAGAAGAGAGACACGGCTGACCCCCACTACACAGACCTCTGACTGCTAACGAAGGAGACACGGCTGACCCCCACTACACAGACCTCTGACAGCTAACGAAGGAGACACGGCTGACCCCCCACTACACAGACCTCCAGATAGATTTTCCAGTTTGAACACCCAACCATCACTGAACCCTGGGAAAGTTCCAGTTACCCAGAGAGACCCCTGTTATATTATCAACGATTGGCCACTCGGTGTTCTTCCATCATAGTGAAGCTTCATCAGAAGGAGAGCTTCCCTATCAGACTGTTGGCACCATTATGAAGGATGTCACATTTAACATCATAGATCATATGCCTAGTCTAACTTGGCCACTCATTCAAAGTCTCATACTAAATACGAGATCTTTATAGTGAATCTGGATCACGGGATGTTTTGAAGACATATCTATATTTGGTATGACTAATACGGGTTGATCAGAGCAGAAGATTTGCAGGCTCCCCTCCTCAACCTACGTGTTTCTCCCGTCTCCTTATTGAGTTCTGTTAAACCTGCTGTGGGTTAAGGTTAGGTAGAGCTTTTAACAGGTTCTAACAGGCATCTCTGACGTCACTCTCCAACAGTACTTCGAATATGATCAGTTTAACAGGTTCTAACAGACATCTCTGACGTCACTCTCCAACAGTACTTCGAATATGATCAGTTTAACAGGTTCTAACAGGCATCTCTGACGTCACTCTCCAACAGTACTTGAATATGATCAGTTTAACAGGTTCTAACAGGCATCTCTGACGTCACTCTCCAACAGTACTTCGAATATGATCAGTTTAACAGGTTCTAACAGGCATCTCTGACGTCGCTCTCAACAGTACTTCGAATATGATCAGTTTAACAGGTTCTAACAGGCATCTCTGACGTCACTCTCCAACAGTACTTCGGAATATGATCAGTTTAACAGGTTCTAACAGGCATCTCTGACGTCACTCTCCAACAGTACTTCGAATATGATCAGTTTAACAGGTTCTAACAGGCATCTCTGACGTCACTCTCCAACAGTACTTCGAATATGATCAGTTTAACAGGTTCTAACAGGCATCTCTGACGTCACTCTCCAACAGTACTTGAATATGATCAGTTTAACAGGTTCTAACAGGCATCTCTGACGTCACTCTCAACAGTACTTTCGAATATGATCAGTTTAACAGGATCTAACAGGCATCTCTGACGTCACTCTCCAACAGTACTTCGAATATGATCAGTTTAACAGGTTCTAACAGGCATCTCTGACGTCACTCTCCAACAGTACTTGAATATGATCAGTTTAACAGGATCTAACAGGCATCTCTGACGTCACTCTCAACAGTACTTGAATATGATCAGTTTAACAGGTTCTAACAGGCATCTCTGGCGTCACTCTCCAACAGTACTTGAATATGATCAGTTTAACAGGATCTAACAGGCATCTCTGGCGTCACTCTCCAACAGTACTTGAATATGATCAGTTTAACAGGTTCTAACAGGCATCTCTGACGTCACTCTCAACAGTACTTCGAATATGATCAGTTTAACAGGTTCTAACAGGCATCTCTGGCGTCACTCTCCAACAGTACTTCGAATATGATCAGTTTAACAGGTTCTAACAGGCATCTCTGACGTCACTCTCAACAGTACTTCGAATATGATCAGTTTAACAGGTTCTAACAGGCATCTCTGACGTCACTCTCCAACAGTACTTTGAATATCATCAGTTTAACAGGATCTAACAGGCATCTCTGACGTCACTCTCCAACAGTACTTGAATATGATCAGTTTAACAGGTTCTAACAGGCATCTCTGGCGTCACTCTCCAACAGTACTTCGAATATGATCAGTTTAACAGGTTCTAACAGGCATCTCTGACGTCACTCTCCAACAGTGCTCGAATATGATCAGTTTAACAGGTTCTAACAGGCATCTCTGACGTCACTCTCCAACAGTACTTGAATATGATCAGTTTAACAGGATCTAACAGGCATCTCTGACGTCACTCTCCAACAGTACTTCGAATATGATCAGTTTAACAGTGTTCTAACAGGCATCTCTGGCGTCACTCTCAACAGTACTTGGAATATGATCAGTTTAACAGGTTCTAACAGGCATCTCTGGCGTCACTCTCCAACAGTACTTGAATATGATCAGTTTAACAGGTTCTAACAGGCATCTCTGACGTCACTCTCCAACAGTACTTGAATATGATCAGTTTAACAGAGATCTAACAGGCATCTCTGGCGTCACTCTCCAACAGTACTTGAATATGATCAGTTTAACAGGTTCTAACAGGCATCTCTGACGTCACTCTCCAACAGTACTTGAATATGATCAGTTTAACAGGTTCTAACAGGCATCTCTGGCGTCACTCTCCAACAGTACTTCGAATATGATCAGTTTAACAGGTTCTAACAGGCATCTCTGGCGTCACTCTCCAACAGTACTTGAATATGATCAGTTTAACAGGTTCTAACAGGCATCTCTGGCGTCACTCTCCAACAGTACTTTGAATATGATCAGTTTAACAGGATCTAACAGGCATCTCTGGCGTCACTCTCCAACAGTACTTCGAATATGATCAGTTTAACAGGTTCTAACAGGCATCTCTGACGTCACTCTCCAACAGTACTTAGAATATGATCAGTTTAACAGGTTCTAACAGGCATCTCTGACGTCACTCTCCAACAGTACTTGAATATGATCAGTTTAACAGGTTCTAACAGGCATCTCTGACGTCACTCTCCAACAGTACTTGAATATGATCAGTTTAACAGGATCTAACAGGCATCTCTGACGTCACTCTCCAACAGTACTTCGAATATGATCAGTTTAACAGGTTCTAACAGGCATCTCTGACGTCACTCTCCAACAGTACTTCGAATATGATCAGTTTAACAGGTTCTAACAGGCATCTCTGACGTCACTCTCCAACAGTACTTGAATATGATCAGTTTAACAGGTTCTAACAGGCATCTCTGGCGTCACTCTCCAACAGTACTTCGAATATGATCAGTTTAACAGGTTCTAACAGGCATCTCTGACGTCACTCTCCAACAGTACTTTGAATATGATCAGTTTAACAGGATCTAACAGGCATCTCTGACGTCACTCTCCAACAGTACTTCGAATATGATCAGTTTAACAGGTTCTAACAGGCATCTCTGACGTCACTCTCCAACAGTACTTCGAATATGATCAGTTTAACAGGTTCTAACAGGCATCTCTGACGTCACTCTCCAACAGTACTTCGAATATGATCAGTTTAACAGGTTCTAACAGGCATCTCTGACGTCACTCTCCAACAGTACTTGAATATGATCAGTTTAACAGGTTCTAACAGGCATCTCTGACGTCACTCTCCAACAGTACTTGAATATGATCAGTTTAACAGGTTCTAACAGGCATCTCTGACGTCACTCTCCAACAGTACTTCGAATATGATCAGTTTAACAGGTTCTAACAGGCATCTCTGACGTCACTCTCCAACAGTACTTCGAATATGATCAGTTTAACAGATGATCTAACAGGCATCTCTGGCGTCACTCTCCAACAGTACTTCGAATATGATCAGTTTAACAGGATCTAACAGGCATCTCTGACGTCACTCTCCAACAGTACTTCGAATATGATCAGTTTAACAGGTTCTAACAGGCATCTCTGACGTCACTCTCAACAGTACTCGAATATGATCAGTTTAACAGGATCTAACAGGCATCTCTGACGTCACTCTCCAACAGTACTTCGAATATGATCAGTTTAACAGGTTCTAACAGGCATCTCTGACGTCACTCTCAACAGTACTTTGAATATGATCAGTTTAACAGAGATCTAACAGGCATCTCTGACGTCACTCTCCAACAGTACTTCGAATATGATCAGTTTAACAGGTTCTAACAGGCATCTCTGGCGTCACTCTCCAACAGTACTTCGAATATGATCAGTTTAACAGGATCTAACAGGCATCTCTGACGATCACTCTCAACAGTACTTCGAATATGATCAGTTTAACAGGTTCTAACAGGCATCTCTGACGTCACTCTCAACAGTACTTGAATATGATCAGTTTAACAGAGATCTAACAGGCATCTCTGACGTCACTCTCCAACAGTACTTTGAATATGATCAGTTTAACAGATGATCTAACAGGCATCTCTGACGTCACTCTCAACAGTACTTCGAATATGATCAGTTTAACAGGTTCTAACAGGCATCTCTGACGTCACTCTCCAACAGTACTTCGAATATGATCAGTTTAACAGGATCTAACAGGCATCTCTGACGTCACTCTCCAACAGTACTTCGAATATGATCAGTTTAACAGGTTCTAACAGGCATCTCTGACGTCACTCTCCAACAGTACTTCGAATACGATCAGTTTAACAGGATCTAACAGGCATCTCTGACGTCACTCTCCAACAGTACTTCGAATATGATCAGTTTAACAGGTTCTAACAGGCATCTCTGACGTCACTCTCCAACAGTACTTGAATATGATCAGTTTAACAGGTTCTAACAGGCATCTCTGACGTCACTCTCAACAGTACTTCGAATATGATCAGTTTAACAGGTTCTAACAGGCATCTCTGACGTCACTCTCCAACAGTACTTCGAATATGATCAGTTTAACAGGTTCTAACAGGCATCTCTGACGTCACTCTCCAACAGTACTTCGAATATGATCAGTTTAACAGGTTCTAACAGGCATCTCTGACGTCACTCTCCAACAGTACTTCGAATATGATCAGTTTAACAGATGATCTAACAGGCATCTCTGACGTCACTCTCCAACAGTACTTGAATATGATCAGTTTAACAGGTTCTAACAGGCATCTCTGACGTCACTCTCCAACAGTACTTGAATATGATCAGTTTAACAGGATCTAACAGGCATCTCTGACGTCACTCTCCAACAGTACTTCGAATATGATCAGTTTAACAGGTTCTAACAGGCATCTCTGACGTCACTCTCCAACAGTACTTCGAATATGATCAGCTTAACAGGTTCTAACAGGCATCTCTGACGTCACTCTCCAACAGTACTTCGAATATGATCAGTTTAACAGGTTCTAACAGGCATCTCTGACGTCACTCTCCAACAGTACTTCGAATATGATCAGTTTAACAGGATCTAACAGGCATCTCTGACGTCACTCTCCAACAGTACTTCGAATATGATCAGTTTAACAGGTTCTAACAGGCATCTCTGACGTCACTCTCCAACAGTACTTCCGAATATGATCAGTTTAACAGGATCTAACAGGCATCTCTGACGTCACTCTCCAACAGTACTTCGAATATGATCAGTTTAACAGGTTCTAACAGGCATCTCTGACGTCACTCTCCAACAGTACTTCGAATATGATCAGCTTAACAGGTTCTAACAGGCATCTCTGACGTCACTCTCCAACAGTACTTCGAATATGATCAGTTTAACAGATGATCTAACAGGCATCTCTGACGTACTCTCCAACAGTACTTCGAATATGATCAGTTTAACAGGTTCTAACAGGCATCTCTGACGTCACTCTCCAACAGTACTTCGAATATGATCAGCTTAACAGGTTCTAACAGGCATCTCTGACGTCACTCTCAACAGTACTTCGAATATGATCAGTTTAACAGGATCTAACAGGCATCTCTGACGTCACTCTCCAACAGTACTTCGAATATGATCAGTTTAACAGGATCTAACAGGCATCTCTGACGTCACTCTCCAACAGTACTTCGAATATGATCAGTTTAACAGGTTCTAACAGGCATCTCTGACGTCACTCTCCAACAGTACTTCGAATATGATCAGTTTAACAGGATCTAACAGGCATCTCTGACGTCACTCTCCAACAGTACTTCGAATATGATCAGTTTAACAGGTTCTAACAGGCATCTCTGACGTCACTCTCCAACAGTACTTCGAATATGATCAGCTTAACAGGTTCTAACAGGCATCTCTGACGTCACTCTCAACAGTACTTGAATATGATCAGTTTAACAGGTTCTAACAGGCATCTCTGACGTCACTCTCCAACAGTACTTCGAATATGATCAGTTTAACAGGTTCTAACAGGCATCTCTGACGTCACTCTCCAACAGTACTTTGAATATGATCAGTTTAACAGGTTCTAACAGGCATCTCTGACGTCACTCTCAACAGTACTTCGAATATGATCAGTTTAACAGGATCTAACAGGCATCTCTGACGTCACTCTCCAACAGTACTTCGAATATGATCAGTTTAACAGATGATCTAACAGGCATCTCTGACGTCACTCTCCAACAGTACTTGAATATGATCAGTTTAACAGGATCTAACAGGCATCTCTGACGTCACACTCAACAGTACTTCGAATATGATCAGTTTAACAGGTTCTAACAGGCATCTCTGACGTCACTCTCCAACAGTACTTCGAATATGATCAGTTTAACAGGATCTAACAGGCATCTCTGACGTCACTCTCAACAGTACTTCCGAATATGATCAGTTTAACAGGATCTAACAGGCATCTCTGACGTCACTCTCCAACAGTACTTCGAATATGATCAGTTTAACAGATGATCTAACAGGCATCTCTGACGTCACTCTCCAACAGTACTTGAATATGATCAGTTTAACAGGTTCTAACAGGCATCTCTGACGTCACTCTCCAACAGTACTTCGAATATGATCAGTTTAACAGGATCTAACAGGCATCTCTGACGTCACTCTCCAACAGTACTTCGAATATGATCAGTTTAACAGGTTCTAACAGGCATCTCTGACGTCACTCTCCAACAGTACTTGAATATGATCAGCTTAACAGGTTCTAACAGGCATCTCTGACGTCACTCTCCAACAGTACTTCGAATATGATCAGTTTAACAGGTTCTAACAGGCATCTCTGACGTCACTCTCCAACAGTACTTCGAATATGATCAGTTTAACAGGATCTAACAGGCATCTCTGACGTCACTCTCCAACAGTACTTAATATGATCAGTTTAACAGGTTCTAACAGGCATCTCTGACGTCACTCTCCAACAGTACTTGAATATGATCAGTTTAACAGGATCTAACAGGCATCTCTGACGTCACTCTCCAACAGTACTTCGAATATGATCAGTTTAACAGGTTCTAACAGGCATCTCTGACGTCACTCTCCAACAGTACTTCGAATATGATCAGCTTAACAGGTTCTAACAGGCATCTCTGACGTCACTCTCCAACAGTACTTCGAATATGATCAGTTTAACAGGTTCTAACAGGCATCTCTGACGTCACTCTCCAACAGTACTTCGAATATGATCAGTTTAACAGGTTCTAACAGGCATCTCTGACGTCACTCTCCAACAGTACTTCGAATATGATCAGTTTAACAGAGATCTAACAGGCATCTCTGACGTCACTCTCAACATTACTTCGAATATGATCAGTTTAACAGATGATCTAACAGGCATCTCTGACGTCACTCTCCAACAGTACTTTGAATATGATCAGTTTAACAGGTTCTAACAGGCATCTCTGACGTCACTCTCCAACAGTACTTGAATATGATCAGTTTAACAGGATCTAACAGGCATCTCTGACGTCACTCTCCAACAGTACTTCGAATATGATCAGTTTAACAGGATCTAACAGGCATCTCTGACGTCACTCTCCAACAGTACTTCGAATATGATCAGTTTAACAGGATCTAACAGGCATCTCTGACGTCACTCTCCAACAGTACTTCGAATATGATCAGTTTAACAGGATCTAACAGGCATCTCTGACGTCACTCTCCAACAGTACTTCGAATATGATCAGTTTAACAGATGATCTAACAGGCATCTCTGACGTCACTCTCCAACAGTACTTCGAATATGATCAGTTTAACAGGTTCTAACAGGCATCTCTGACGTCACTCTCCAACAGTACTTCGAATATGATCAGTTTAACAGGATCTAACAGGCATCTCTGACGTCACTCTCCAACAGTACTTCGAATATGATCAGTTTAACAGGATCTAACAGGCATCTCTGACGTCACTCTCCAACAGTACTTTCGAATATGATCAGTTTAACAGGTGATCTAACAGGCATCTCTGACGTCACTCTCCAACAGTACTCGAATATGATCAGTTTAACAGGTTCTAACAGGCATCTCTGACGTCACTCTCCAACAGTACTTAGAATATGATCAGTTTAACAGGTTCTAACAGGCATCTCTGACGTCACTCTCCAACAGTACTTCGAATATGATCAGTTTAACAGGATCTAACAGGCATCTCTGACGTCACTCTCCAACAGTACTTCGAATATGATCAGTTTAACAGGATCTAACAGGCATCTCTGACGTCACTCTCCAACAGTACTTCGAATATGATCAGTTTAACAGGATCTAACAGGCATCTCTGACGTCACTCTCCAACAGTACTTCGAATATGATCAGTTTAACAGATGATCTAACAGGCATCTCTGACGTCACTCTCCAACAGTACTTCGAATATGATCAGTTTAACAGGATCTAACAGGCATCTCTGACGTCACTCTCCAACAGTACTTCGAATATGATCAGTTTAACAGGATCTAACAGGCATCTCTGACGTCACTCTCCAACAGTACTTCGAATATGATCAGTTTAACAGGATCTAACAGGCATCTCTGACGTCACTCTCCAACAGTACTTCGAATATGATCAGTTTAACAGGATCTAACAGGCATCTCTGACGTCACTCTCCAACAGTACTTCGAATATGATCAGTTTAACAGATGATCTAACAGGCATCTCTGACGTCACTCTCCAACAGTACTTCGAATATGATCAGTTTAACAGGTTCTAACAGGCATCTCTGACGTCACTCTCCAACAGTACTTCAATATGATCAGTTTAACAGGATCTAACAGGCATCTCTGACGTCACTCTCAACAGTACTTCGAATATGATCAGTTTAACAGGATCTAACAGGCATCTCTGACGTCACTCTCCAACAGTACTTCGAATATGATCAGTTTAACAGATGATCTAACAGGCATCTCTGACGTCACTCTCCAACAGTACTTCGAATATGATCAGTTTAACAGGTTCTAACAGGCATCTCTGACGTCACTCTCCAACAGTACTTCGAATATGATCAGTTTAACAGGTTCTAACAGGCATCTCTGACGTCACTCTCCAACAGTACTTCGAATATGATCAGTTTAACAGGATCTAACAGGCATCTCTGACGTCACTCTCCAACAGTACTTCGAATATGATCAGTTTAACAGGATCTAACAGGCATCTCTGACGTCACTCTCCAACAGTACTTGAATATGATCAGTTTAACAGAGATCTAACAGGCATCTCTGACGTCACTCTCCAACAGTACTTGAATATGATCAGTTTAACAGGTTCTAACAGGCATCTCTGACGTCACTCTCCAACAGTACTTCGAATATGATCAGTTTAACAGGATCTAACAGGCATCTCTGACGTCACTCTCCAACAGTACTTCGAATATGATCAGTTTAACAGGATCTAACAGGCATCTCTGACGTCACTCTCCAACAGTACTTCGAATATGATCAGTTTAACAGATGATCTAACAGGCATCTCTGACGTCACTCTCCAACAGTACTTCGAATATGATCAGTTTAACAGGTTCTAACAGGCATCTCTGACGTCACTCTCCAACAGTACTTCGAATATGATCAGTTTAACAGGTTCTAACAGGCATCTCTGACGTCACTCTCCAACAGTACTTTGAATATGATCAGTTTAACAGGATCTAACAGGCATCTCTGACGTCACTCTCCAACAGTACTTCGAATATGATCAGTTTAACAGGTTCTAACAGGCATCTCTGACGTCACTCTCCAACAGTACTTCGAATATGATCAGTTTAACAGGATCTAACAGGCATCTCTGACGTCACTCTCCAACAGTACTTCGAATATGATCAGTTTAACAGATGATCTAACAGGCATCTCTGACGTCACTCTCCAACAGTACTTCGAATATGATCAGTTTAACAGATGATCTAACAGGCATCTCTGACGTCACTCTCCAACAGTACTTCGAATATGATCAGTTTAACAGGATCTAACAGGCATCTCTGACGTCACTCTCCAACAGTACTTCGAATATGATCAGTTTAACAGGTTCTAACAGGCATCTCTGACGTCACTCTCCAACAGTACTTCGAATATGATCAGTTTAACAGGTTCTAACAGGCATCTCTGACGTCACTCTCAACAGTACTTCGAATATGATCAGTTTAACAGGATCTAACAGGCATCTCTGACGTCACTCTCCAACAGTACTTCGAATATGATCAGTTTAACAGGATCTAACAGGCATCTCTGACGTCACTCTCCAACAGTACTTGAATATGATCAGTTTAACAGGTTCTAACAGGCATCTCTGACGTCACTCTCCAACAGTACTTCGAATATGATCAGTTTAACAGGATCTAACAGGCATCTCTGACGTCACTCTCCAACAGTACTTCGAATATGATCAGTTTAACAGGTTCTAACAGGCATCTCTGACGTCACTCTCCAACAGTACTTCGAATATGATCAGTTTAACAGGTTCTAACAGGCATCTCTGACGTCACTCTCCAACAGTACTTCGAATATGATCAGTTTAACAGGTTCTAACAGGCATCTCTGACGTCACTCTCCAACAGTACTTCGAATATGATCAGTTTAACAGGTTCTAACAGGCATCTCTGACGTCACTCTCCAACAGTACTTCGAATATGATCAGTTTAACAGGTTCTAACAGGCATCTCTGATGTCACTCTCCAACAGTACTTCGAATATGATCAGTTTAACAGGTTCTAACAGGCATCTCTGACGTCACTCTCCAACAGTACTTGAATATGATCAGTTAACAGGTTCTAACAGGCATCTCTGACGTCACTCTCCAACAGTACTTCGAATATGATCAGTTTAACAGGATCTAACAGGCATCTCTGACGTCACTCTCCAACAGTACTTCGAATATGATCAGTTTAACAGGTTCTAACAGGCATCTCTGACGTCACTCTCCAACAGTACTTCGAATATGATCAGTTTAACAGGTTCTAACAGGCATCTCTGACGTCACTCTCCAACAGTACTTTGAATATGATCAGTTTAACAGGATCTAACAGGCATCTCTGACGTCACTCTCCAACAGTACTTCGAATATGATCAGTTTAACAGGTTCTAACAGGCATCTCTGACGTCACTCTCCAACAGTACTTCGAATATGATCAGTTTAACAGGATCTAACAGGCATCTCTGACGTCACTCTCCAACAGTACTTCGAATATGATCAGTTTAACAGATGATCTAACAGGCATCTCTGACGTCACTCTCCAACAGTACTTCGAATATGATCAGTTTAACAGGATCTAACAGGCATCTCTGACGTCACTCTCCAACAGTACTTCGAATATGATCAGTTTAACAGGATCTAACAGGCATCTCTGACGTCACTCTCCAACAGTACTTCGAATATGATCAGCTTAACAGGTTCTAACAGGCATCTCTGACGTCACTCTCAACAGTACTTCGAATATGATCAGCTTTAACAGGTTCTAACAGGCATCTCTGACGTCACTCTCCAACAGTACTTCGAATATGATCAGTTTAACAGGTTCTAACAGGCATCTCTGACGTCACTCTCCAACAGTACTTCGAATATGATCAGTTTAACAGGATCTAACAGGCATCTCTGACGTCACTCTCCAACAGTACTTCGAATATGATCAGTTTAACAGGTTCTAACAGGCATCTCTGACGTCACTCTCAACAGTACTTCGAATATGATCAGTTTAACAGGATCTAACAGGCATCTCTGACGTCACTCTCCAACAGTACTTCGAATATGATCAGTTTAACAGGTTCTAACAGGCATCTCTGACGTCACTCTCCAACAGTACTTCGAATATGATCAGTTTAACAGGTTCTAACAGGCATCTCTGACGTCACTCTCCAACAGTACTTCGAATATGATCAGCTTAACAGGTTCTAACAGGCATCTCTGACGTCACTCTCCAACAGTACTTCGAATATGATCAGTTTAACAGGTTCTAACAGGCATCTCTGACGTCACTCTCCAACAGTACTTCGAATATGATCAGCTTAACAGGTTCTAACAGGCATCTCTGACGTCACTCTCCAACAGTACTTCGAATATGATCAGTTTAACAGGTTCTAACAGGCATCTCTGACGTCACTCTCCAACAGTACTTGAATATGATCAGTTTAACAGGATCTAACAGGCATCTCTGACGTCACTCTCCAACAGTACTTCGAATATGATCAGTTTAACAGGATCTAACAGGCATCTCTGACGTCACTCTCCAACAGTACTTCGAATATGATCAGTTTAACAGGATCTAACAGGCATCTCTGACGTCACTCTCCAACAGTACTTCGAATATGATCAGTTTAACAGATGATCTAACAGGCATCTCTGACGTCACTCTCCAACAGTACTTCGAATATGATCAGTTTAACAGGATCTAACAGGCATCTCTGACGTCACTCTCCAACAGTACTTCGAATATGATCAGTTTAACAGGTTCTAACAGGCATCTCTGACGTCACTCTCCAACAGTACTTCGAATATGATCGGTTTAACAGGTTCTAACAGGCATCTCTGACGTCACTCTCCAACAGTACTTCGAATATGATCAGTTTAACAGGTTCTAACAGGCATCTCTGACGTCACTCTCCAACAGTACTTCAATATGATCAGCTTAACAGGTTCTAACAGGCATCTCTGACGTCACTCTCAACAGTACTTCGAATATGATCAGTTTAACAGATGATCTAACAGGCATCTCTGACGTCACTCTCAACAGTACTTGAATATGATCAGTTTAACAGGATCTAACAGGCATCTCTGACGTCACTCTCCAACAGTACTTCGAATATGATCAGTTTAACAGGATCTAACAGGCATCTCTGACGTCACTCTCCAACAGTACTTGAATATGATCAGTTTAACAGGATCTAACAGGCATCTCTGACGTCACTCTCCAACAGTACTTGAATATGATCAGTTTAACAGGATCTAACAGGCATCTCTGACGTCACTCTCCAACAGTACTTCGAATATGATCAGTTTAACAGATGATCTAACAGGCATCTCTGACGTCACTCTCCAACAGTACTTCGAATATGATCAGTTTAACAGGTTCTAACAGGCATCTCTGACGTCACTCTCCAACAGTACTTCGAATATGATCAGTTTAACAGAGATCTAACAGGCATCTCTGACGTCACTCTCCAACAGTACTTCGAATATGATCAGTTTAACAGGATCTAACAGGCATCTCTGACGTCACTCTCAACAGTACTTCGAATATGATCAGTTTAACAGATGATCTAACAGGCATCTCTGACGTCACTCTCCAACAGTACTTCGAATATGATCAGTTTAACAGGTTCTAACAGGCATCTCTGACGTCACTCTCCAACAGTACTTAGAATATGATCAGTTTAACAGGTTCTAACAGGCATCTCTGACGTCACTCTCCAACAGTACTTCGAATATGATCAGTTTAACAGGATCTAACAGGCATCTCTGACGTCACTCTCCAACAGTACTTCGAATATGATCAGTTTAACAGGATCTAACAGGCATCTCTGACGTCACTCTCCAACAGTACTTCGAATATGATCAGTTTAACAGGATCTAACAGGCATCTCTGACGTCACTCTCCAACAGTACTTCGAATATGATCAGTTTAACAGATGATCTAACAGGCATCTCTGACGTCACTCTCCAACAGTACTCGAATATGATCAGTTTAACAGGTTCTAACAGGCATCTCTGACGTCACTCTCCAACAGTACTTCGAATATGATCAGTTTAACAGGATCTAACAGGCATCTCTGACGTCACTCTCCAACAGTACTTCGAATATGATCAGTTTAACAGGATCTAACAGGCATCTCTGACGTCACTCTCCAACAGTACTTCGAATATGATCAGTTTAACAGGATCTAACAGGCATCTCTGACGTCACTCTCCAACAGTACTTCGAATATGATCAGTTTAACAGGTTCTAACAGGCATCTCTGACGTCACTCTCAACAGTACTTCGAATATGATCAGTTTAACAGGTTCTAACAGGCATCTCTGACGTCACTCTCCAACAGTACTTTGAATATGATCAGTTTAACAGGATCTAACAGGCATCTCTGACGTCACTCTCCAACAGTACTTCGAATATGATCAGTTTAACAGGTTCTAACAGGCATCTCTGACGTCACTCTCCAACAGTACTTCGAATATGATCAGTTTAACAGGATCTAACAGGCATCTCTGACGTCACTCTCCAACAGTACTTCCGAATATGATCAGTTTAACAGGATCTAACAGGCATCTCTGACGTCACTCTCAACAGTACTTCGAATATGATCAGTTTAACAGATGATCTAACAGGCATCTCTGACGTCACTCTCCAACAGTACTTCGAATATGATCAGTTTAACAGGATCTAACAGGCATCTCTGACGTCACTCTCCAACAGTACTTCGAATATGATCAGTTTAACAGGTTCTAACAGGCATCTCTGACGTTACTCTCCAACAGTACTTCGAATATGATCAGTTTAACAGGTTCTAACAGGCATCTCTGACGTCACTCTCCAACAGTACTTCGAATATGATCAGTTTAACAGGATCTAACAGGCATCTCTGACGTCACTCTCCAACAGTACTTCGAATATGATCAGTTTAACAGGATCTAACAGGCATCTCTGACGTCACTCTCCAACAGTACTTCGAATATGATCAGTTTAACAGGTTCTAACAGGCATCTCTGACGTCACTCTCCAACAGTACTTCGAATATGATCAGTTTAACAGGATCTAACAGGCATCTCTGACGTCACTCTCCAACAGTACTTCGAATATGATCAGTTTAACAGGTTCTAACAGGCATCTCTGACTTCACTCTCCAACAGTACTTCGAATATGATCAGTTTAACAGGTTCTAACAGGCATCTCTGACGTCACTCTCCAACAGTACTTCGAATATGATCAGCTTAACAGGTTCTAACAGGCATCTCTGACGTCACTCTCAACAGTACTTCGAATATGATCAGTTTAACAGGTTCTAACAGGCATCTCTGACGTCACTCTCCAACAGTACTTCGAATATGATCAGCTTAACAGGTTCTAACAGGCATCTCTGATGTCACTCTCCAACAGTACTTCGAATATGATCAGTTTAACAGGTTCTAACAGGCATCTCTGACGTCACTCTCCAACAGTACTTCGAATATGATCAGCTTAACAGGTTCTAACAGGCATCTCTGACGTCACTCTCAACAGTACTTCGAATATGATCAGTTTAACAGATGATCTAACAGGCATCTCTGACGTCACTCTCCAACAGTACTTCAATATGATCAGTTTAACAGGTTCTAACAGGCATCTCTGACGTCACTCTCCAACAGTACTTCGAATATGATCAGTTTAACAGGTTCTAACAGGCATCTCTGACGTCACTCTCCAACAGTACTTTGAATATGATCAGTTTAACAGGATCTAACAGGCATCTCTGACGTCTACTCTCCAACAGTACTTCGGATATGATCAGTTTAACAGGTTCTAACAGGCATCTCTGACGTCACTCTCCAACAGTACTTCGAATATGATCAGTTTAACAGGATCTAACAGGCATCTCTGACGTCACTCTCCAACAGTACTTCGAATATGATCAGTTTAACAGATGATCTAACAGGCATCTCTGACGTCACTCTCAACAGTACTTCGAATATGATCAGTTTAACAGGATCTAACAGGCATCTCTGACGTCACTCTCCAACAGTACTTGAATATGATCAGTTTAACAGGATCTAACAGGCATCTCTGACGCCACTCTCCAACAGTACTTCGAATACGATCAGCTTAACAGGTTCTAACAGGCATCTCTGACGTCACTCTCAACAGTACTTCGAATATGATCAGCTTAACAGGTTCTAACAGGCATCTCTGACGTCACTCTCCAACAGTACTTCGAATATGATCAGTTTAACAGGTTCTAACAGGCATCTCTGACGTTACTCTCCAACAGTACTTCGAATATGATCAGTTTAACAGGATCTAACAGGCATCTCTGACGTCACTCTCCAACAGTACTTCGAATATGATCAGTTTAACAGGTTCTAACAGGCATCTCTGACGTCACTCTCAACAGTACTTCGAATATGATCAGTTTAACAGGATCTAACAGGCATCTCTGACGTCACTCTCAACAGTACTTCGAATATGATCAGTTTAACAGGTTCTAACAGGCATCTCTGACGTCACTCTCCAACAGTACTTCGAATATGATCAGTTTAACAGGTTCTAACAGGCATCTCTGACGTCACTCTCCAACAGTACTTCGAATATGATCAGCTTAACAGGTTCTAACAGGCATCTCTGACGTCACTCTCCAACAGTACTTCGAATATGATCAGTTTAACAGGTTCTAACAGGCATCTCTGACGTCACTCTCCAACAGTACTTCGAATATGATCAGCTTAACAGGTTCTAACAGGCATCTCTGACGTCACTCTCCAACAGTACTTCGAATATGATCAGTTTAACAGGTTCTAACAGGCATCTCTGACGTCACTCTCCAACAGTACTTCGAATATGATCAGTTTAACAGGTTCTAACAGGCATCTCTGACGTCACTCTCCAACAGTACTTCGAATATGATCAGTTTAACAGGTTCTAACAGGCATCTCTGACGTCACTCTCCAACAGTACTTCGAATATGATCAGTTTAACAGGATCTAACAGGCATCTCTGACGTCACTCTCCAACAGTACTTCGAATATGATCAGTTTAACAGGATCTAACAGGCATCTCTGACGTCACTCTCAACAGTACTTCGAATATGATCAGTTTAACAGATGATCTAACAGGCATCTCTGACGTCACTCTCAACAGTACTTCGAATATGATCAGTTTAACAGGATCTAACAGGCATCTCTGACGTCACTCTCCAACAGTACTTCGAATATGATCAGTTTAACAGGTTCTAACAGGCATCTCTGACGTCACTCTCCAACAGTACTTCGAATATGATCAGTTTAACAGGTTCTAACAGGCATCTCTGACGTCACTCTCAACAGTACTTCGAATATGATCAGTTTAACAGGTTCTAACAGGCATCTCTGACGTCACTCTCCAACAGTACTTCGAATATGATCAGTTTAACAGATGATCTAACAGGCATCTCTGACGTCACTCTCCAACAGTACTTCGAATATGATCAGTTTAACAGGTTCTAACAGGCATCTCTGACGTCACTCTCCAACAGTACTTCGAATATGATCAGTTTAACAGGTTCTAACAGGCATCTCTGACGTCACTCTCCAACAGTACTTCGAATATGATCAGTTTAACAGGTTCTAACAGGCATCTCTGACGTCACTCTCCAACAGTACTTCGAATATGATCAGTTTAACAGGATCTAACAGGCATCTCTGACGCCACTCCAACAGTACTTCAATATGATCAGTTTAACAGGTTCTAACAGGCATCTCTGACGTCACTCTCAACAGTACTCGAATATGATCAGCTTAACAGGTTCTAACAGGCATCTCTGACGTCACTCTCCAACAGTACTTCGAATATGATCAGTTTAACAGGTTCTAACAGGCATCTCTGACGTCACTCTCAACAGTACTTCGAATATGATCAGCTTAACAGGTTCTAACAGGCATCTCTGACGTCACTCTCCAACAGTACTTCGAATATGATCAGTTTAACAGGTTCTAACAGGCATCTCTGACGTCACTCTCCAACAGTACTTCGAATATGATCAGCTTAACAGGTTCTAACAGGCATCTCTGACGTCACTCTCCAACAGTACTTCGAATATGATCAGTTTAACAGATGATCTAACAGGCATCTCTGACGTCACTCTCCAACAGTACTTCGAATATGATCAGTTTAACAGGTTCTAACAGGCATCTCTGACGTCACTCTCCAACAGTACTTCGAATATGATCAGTTTAACAGGTTCTAACAGGCATCTCTGACGTCACTCTCCAACAGTACTTTGAATATGATCAGTTTAACAGGATCTAACAGGCATCTCTGACGTCACTCTCCAACAGTACTTCGAATATGATCAGTTTAACAGGTTCTAACAGGCATCTCTGACGTCACTCTCCAACAGTACTTCGAATATGATCAGTTTAACAGGATCTAACAGGCATCTCTGACGTCACTCTCAACAGTACTTCGAATATGATCAGTTTAACAGATGATCTAACAGGCATCTCTGACGTCACTCTTCAACAGTACTTCGAATATGATCAGTTTAACAGGATCTAACAGGCATCTCTGACGTCACTCTCCAACAGTACTTCGAATATGATCAGTTTAACAGGATCTAACAGGCATCTCTGACGTCACTCTCCAACAGTACTTCGAATATGATCAGTTTAACAGATGATCTAACAGGCATCTCTGACGTCACTCTCCAACAGTACTTCGAATATGATCAGTTTAACAGGTTCTAACAGGCATCTCTGACGTCACTCTCCAACAGTACTTCGAATATGATCAGTTTAACAGATGATCTAACAGGCATCTCTGACGTCACTCTCCAACAGTACTTCGAATATGATCAGTTTAACAGGATCTAACAGGCATCTCTGACGTCACTCTCCAACAGTACTCGAATATGATCAGTTTAACAGATGATCTAACAGGCATCTCTGACGTCACTCTCCAACAGTACTTCGAATATGATCAGTTTAACAGGTTCTAACAGGCATCTCTGACGTCACTCTCCAACAGTACTTCGAATATGATCAGTTTAACAGGTTCTAACAGGCATCTCTGACGTCACTCTCCAACAGTACTTCGAATATGATCAGTTTAACAGGTTCTAACAGGCATCTCTGACGTCACTCTCCAACAGTACTTCGAATATGATCAGTTTAACAGGTTCTAACAGGCATCTCTGACGTCACTCTCCAACAGTACTTCGAATATGATCAGTTTAACAGGATCTAACAGGCATCTCTGACGTCACTCTCCAACAGTACTTCGAATATGATCAGTTTAACAGGATCTAACAGGCATCTCTGACGTCACTCTCAACAGTACTTCGAATATGATCAGTTTAACAGGATCTAACAGGCATCTCTGACGTCACTCTCCAACAGTACTTCGAATATGATCAGTTTAACAGGTTCTAACAGGCATCTCTGACGTCACTCTCCAACAGTACTTCGAATATGATCAGTTTAACAGGTTCTAACAGGCATCTCTGACGTCACTCTCCAACAGTACTTCGAATATGATCAGCTTAACAGGTTCTAACAGGCATCTCTGACGTCACTCTCCAACAGTACTTCGAATATGATCAGTTTAACAGGTTCTAACAGGCATCTCTGACGTCACTCTCCAACAGTACTTGAATATGATCAGCTTAACAGGTTCTAACAGGCATCTCTGACGTCACTCTCCAACAGTACTTCGAATATGATCAGTTTAACAGGTTCTAACAGGCATCTCTGACGTCACTCTCCAACAGTACTTCGAATATGATCAGTTTAACAGGTTCTAACAGGCATCTCTGGCGTCACTCTCCAACAGTACTTCGAATATGATCAGTTTAACAGGTTCTAACAGGCATCTCTGACGTCACTCTCCAACAGTACTTCGAATATGATCAGTTTAACAGGATCTAACAGGCATCTCTGACGTCACTCTCCAACAGTACTTCGAATAGGATCAGTTTAACAGGTTCTAACAGGCATCTCTGACGTCACTCTCCAACAGTACTTCGAATATGATCAGTTTAACAGATGATCTAACAGGCATCTCTGACGTCACTCTCCAACAGTACTTCGAATATGATCAGTTTAACAGGATCTAACAGGCATCTCTGACGTCACTCTCCAACAGTACTTCGAATATGATCAGTTTAACAGGTTCTAACAGGCATCTCTGACGTCACTCTCCAACAGTACTTCGAATATGATCAGTTTAACAGGTTCTAACAGGCATCTCTGACGTCACTCTCCAACAGTACTTCGAATATGATCAGTTTAACAGGTTCTAACAGGCATCTCTGACGTCACTCTCCAACAGTACTTCGAATATGATCAGCTTTAACAGGTTCTAACAGGCATCTCTGACGTCACTCTCCAACAGTACTTCGAATATGATCAGTTTAACAGGTTCTAACAGGCATCTCTGACGTCACTCTCCAACAGTACTTCGAATATGATCAGTTTAACAGGTTCTAACAGGCATCTCTGACGTCACTCTCCAACAGTACTTCGAATATGATCAGTTTAACAGATGATCTAACAGGCATCTCTGACGTCACTCTCCAACAGTACTTCGAATATGATCAGTTTAACAGGTTCTAACAGGCATCTCTGACGTCACTCTCCAACAGTACTTCGAATATGATCAGTTTAACAGGTTCTAACAGGCATCTCTGACGTCACTCTCCAACAGTACTTCGAATATGATCAGTTTAACAGGTTCTAACAGGCATCTCTGACGTCACTCTCCAACAGTACTTCGAATATGATCAGTTTAACAGGATCTAACAGGCATCTCTGACGTCACTCTCCAACAGTACTTCGAATATGATCAGTTTAACAGGTTCTAACAGGCATCTCTGACGTCACTCTCCAACAGTACTTCGAATATGATCAGTTTAACAGGTTCTAACAGGCATCTCTGACGTCACTCTCCAACAGTACTTCGAATATGATCAGCTTAACAGGTTCTAACAGGCATCTCTGACGTCACTCTCCAACAGTACTTCGAATATGATCAGTTTAACAGGTTCTAACAGGCATCTCTGACGTCACTCTCCAACAGTACTTCGAATATGATCAGCTTAACAGGTTCTAACAGGCATCTCTGACGTCACTTCAACAGTACTTGAATATGATCAGTTTAACAGGTTCTAACAGGCATCTCTGACGTCACTCTCCAACAGTACTTGAATATGATCAGCTTAACAGGTTCTAACAGGCATCTCTGACGTCACTCTCCAACAGTACTTGAATATGATCAGTTTAACAGATGATCTAACAGGCATCTCTGACGTCACTCTCCAACAGTACTTCGAATATGATCAGTTTAACAGGTTCTAACAGGCATCTCTGACGTCACTCTCCAACAGTACTTTGAATATGATCAGTTTAACAGGATCTAACAGGCATCTCTGACGTACTCTCCAACAGTACTTCGAATATGATCAGTTTAACAGGTTCTAACAGGCATCTCTGACGTCACTCTCCAACAGTACTTCGAATATGATCAGTTTAACAGGATCTAACAGGCATCTCTGACGTCACTCTCAACAGTACTTCGAATATGATCAGTTTAACAGATGATCTAACAGGCATCTCTGACGTCACTCTCAACAGTACTTCGAATATGATCAGTTTAACAGGATCTAACAGGCATCTCTGACGTCACTCTCCAACAGTACTTCGAATATGATCAGTTTAACAGGATCTAACAGGCATCTCTGACGTCACTCTCCAACAGTACTTCGAATATGATCAGTTTAACAGATGATCTAACAGGCATCTCTGACGTCACTCTCCAACAGTACTTCGAATATGATCAGTTTAACAGGTTGTAACAGGCATCTCTGACGTCACTCTCCAACAGTACTTCGAATATGATCAGTTTAACAGATGATCTAACAGGCATCTCTGACGTCACTCTCCAACAGTACTTCGAATATGATCAGTTTAACAGGATCTAACAGGCATCTCTGACGTCACTCTCCAACAGTACTTCGAATATGATCAGTTTAACAGATGATCTAACAGGCATCTCTGACGTCACTCTCCAACAGTACTTCGAATATGATCAGTTTAACAGGTTCTAACAGGCATCTCTGACGTCACTCTCCAACAGTACTTCGAATATGATCAGTTTAACAGGTTCTAACAGGCATCTCTGACGTCACTCTCCAACAGTACTTGAATATGATCAGTTTAACAGGTTCTAACAGGCATCTCTGACGTCACTCTCAACAGTACTTCGAATATGATCAGTTTAACAGGATCTAACAGGCATCTCTGACGTCACTCTCCAACAGTACTTCGAATATGATCAGTTTAACAGGATCTAACAGGCATCTCTGACGTCACTCTCCAACAGTACTTCGAATATGATCAGTTTAACAGGATCTAACAGGCATCTCTGACGTCACTCTCCAACAGTACTTCGAATATGATCA
Source organism: Coregonus clupeaformis (assembly GCF_020615455.1). NCBI lineage: Eukaryota > Metazoa > Chordata > Actinopteri > Salmoniformes > Salmonidae > Coregonus > Coregonus clupeaformis. The sequence continues at coordinate 1,281,631 of NW_025533477.1, forward strand.
GTTTAACAGGATCTAACAGGCATCTCTGACGTACTACTTCAACAGTACTTCGAATATGATCAGTTTAACAGGTTCTAACAGGCATCTCTGACGTCACTCTCCAACAGTACTTCGAATATGATCAGTTTAACAGGTTCTAACAGGCATCTCTGACGTCACTCTCCAACAGTACTTCGAATATGATCAGCTTAACAGGTTCTAACAGGCATCTCTGACGTCACTCTCCAACAGTACTTCGAATATGATCAGTTTAACAGGTTCTAACAGGCATCTCTGACGTCACTCTCCAACAGTACTTCGAATATGATCAGCTTAACAGGTTCTAACAGGCATCTCTGACGTCACTCTCCAACAGTACTTCGAATATGATCAGTTTAACAGGTTCTAACAGGCATCTCTGACGTCACTCTCCAACAGTACTTCGAATATGATCAGTTTAACAGGTTCTAACAGGCATCTCTGACGTCACTCTCCAACAGTACTTCGAATATGATCAGTTTAACAGGTTCTAACAGGCATCTCTGACGTCACTCTCCAACAGTACTTCGAATATGATCAGCTTAACAGGTTCTAACAGGCATCTCTGACGTCACTCTCCAACAGTACTTCGAATATGATCAGTTTAACAGGATCTAACAGGCATCTCTGACGTCACTCTCCAACAGTACTTCGAATATGATCAGTTTAACAGGATCTAACAGGCATCTCTGACGTCACTCTCCAACAGTACTTCGAATATGATCAGTTTAACAGAGATCTAACAGGCATCTCTGACGTCACTCTCCAACAGTACTTCGAATATGATCAGTTTAACAGGTTCTAACAGGCATCTCTGACGTCACTCTCCAACAGTACTTCGAATATGATCAGTTTAACAGGATCTAACAGGCATCTCTGACGTCACTCTCCAACAGTACTTCGAATATGATCAGTTTAACAGGTTCTAACAGGCATCTCTGACGTCACTCTCCAACAGTACTTCGAATATGATCAGTTTAACAGATGATCTAACAGGCATCTCTGACGTCACTCTCCAACAGTACTTCGAATATGATCAGTTTAACAGGTTCTAACAGGCATCTCTGACGTCACTCTCCAACAGTACTTCGAATATGATCAGTTTAACAGGTTCTAACAGGCATCTCTGACGTCACTCTCCAACAGTACTTCGAATATGATCAGTTTAACAGGATCTAACAGGCATCTCTGACGTCACTCTCCAACAGTACTTCGAATATGATCAGTTTAACAGGATCTAACAGGCATCTCTGACGTCACTCTCCAACAGTACTTGAATATGATCAGTTTAACAGGTGATCTAACAGGCATCTCTGACGTCACTCTCCAACAGTACTTCGAATATGATCAGTTTAACAGGTTCTAACAGGCATCTCTGACGTCACTCTCCAACAGTACTTCGAATATGATCAGTTTAACAGGTTCTAACAGGCATCTCTGACGTCACTCTCCAACAGTACTTCGAATATGATCAGTTTAACAGGTTCTAACAGGCATCTCTGACGTCACTCTCCAACAGTACTTCGAATATGATCAGTTTAACAGGATCTAACAGGCATCTCTGACGTCACTCTCCAACAGTACTTCGAATATGATCAGTTTAACAGGTTCTAACAGGCATCTCTGACGTCACTCTCCAACAGTACTTTGAATATGATCAGTTTAACAGGTTCTAACAGGCATCTCTGACGTCACTCTCCAACAGTACTTCGAATATGATCAGCTTAACAGGTTCTAACAGGCATCTCTGACGTCACTCTTCAACAGTACTTCGAATATGATCAGTTTAACAGGTTCTAACAGGCATCTCTGACGTCACTCTCCAACAGTACTTCGAATATGATCAGCTAACAGGTTCTAACAGGCATCTCTGACGTCACTCTCCAACAGTACTTCGAATATGATCAGTTTAACAGGTTCTAACAGGCATCTCTGACGTCACTCTCCAACAGTACTTCGAATATGATCAGCTTAACAGGTTCTAACAGGCATCTCTGACGTCACTCTCCAACAGTACTTCGAATATGATCAGTTTAACAGAGATCTAACAGGCATCTCTGACGTCACTCTCAACAGTACTTCGAATATGATCAGTTTAACAGGTTCTAACAGGCATCTCTGACGTCACTCTCCAACAGTACTTCGAATATGATCAGTTTAACAGGTTCTAACAGGCATCTCTGACGTCACTCTCCAACAGTACTTTGAATATGATCAGTTTAACAGGATCTAACAGGCATCTCTGACGTCACTCTCCAACAGTACTTCGAATATGATCAGTTTAACAGGTTCTAACAGGCATCTCTGACGTCACTCTCCAACAGTACTTCGAATATGATCAGTTTAACAGGATCTAACAGGCATCTCTGACGTCACTCTCCAACAGTACTTCGAATATGATCAGTTTAACAGGATCTAACAGGCATCTCTGACGTCACTCTCCAACAGTACTTCGAATATGATCAGTTTAACAGGTTCTAACAGGCATCTCTGACGTCACTCTCCAACAGTACTTCGAATATGATCAGTTTAACAGGTTCTAACAGGCATCTCTGACGTCACACTCCAACAGTACTTCGAATATGATCAGCTTAACAGGTTCTAACAGGCATCTCTGTCGTCACTCTCCAACAGTACTTCGAATATGATCAGTTTAACAGGTTCTAACAGGCATCTCTGACGTCACTCTCCAACAGTACTTCGAATATGATCAGTTTAACAGATGATCTAACAGGCATCTCTGACGTCACTCTCCAACAGTACTTCGAATATGATCAGTTTAACAGGATCTAACAGGCATCTCTGACGTCACTCTCAACAGTACTTGAATATGATCAGTTTAACAGGTTCTAACAGGCATCTCTGACGTCACTCTCCAACAGTACTTCGAATATGATCAGTTTAACAGGTTCTAACAGGCATCTCTGACGTCACTCTCCAACAGTACTTCGAATATGATCAGTTTAACAGGATCTAACAGGCATCTCTGACGTCACTCTCCAACAGTACTTCGAATATGATCAGTTTAACAGGATCTAACAGGCATCTCTGACGTCACTCTCCAACAGTACTTCGAATATGATCAGTTTAACAGGATCTAACAGGCATCTCTGACGTCACTCTCCAACAGTACTTCGAATATGATCAGTTTAACAGGTTCTAACAGGCATCTCTGACGTCACTCTCCAACAGTACTTCGAATATGATCAGTTTAACAGGTTCTAACAGGCATCTCTGACGTCACTCTCAACAGTACTTCGAATATGATCAGCTTAACAGGTTCTAACAGGCATCTCTGACGTCACTCTCCAACAGTACTTCGAATATGATCAGTTTAACAGGTTCTAACAGGCATCTCTGACGTCACTCTCCAACAGTACTTCGAATATGATCAGCTTAACAGGTTCTAACAGGCATCTCTGACGTCACTCTCCAACAGTACTTCGAATATGATCAGTTTAACAGGTTCTAACAGGCATCTCTGACGTCACTCTCCAACAGTACTTCGAATATGATCAGTTTAACAGGTTCTAACAGGCATCTCTGGCGTCACTCTCCAACAGTACTTCGAATATGATCAGTTTAACAGGTTCTAACAGGCATCTCTGACGTCACTCTCCAACAGTACTTCGAATATGATCAGTTTAACAGGATCTAACAGGCATCTCTGACGTCACTCTCCAACAGTACTTCGAATAGGATCAGTTTAACAGGTTCTAACAGGCATCTCTGACGTCACTCTCCAACAGTACTTCGAATATGATCAGTTTAACAGATGATCTAACAGGCATCTCTGACGTCACTCTCCAACAGTACTTCGAATATGATCAGTTTAACAGGGATCTAACAGGCATCTCTGACGTCACTCTCAACAGTACTTCGAATATGATCAGTTTAACAGGTTCTAACAGGCATCTCTGACGTCACTCTCCAACAGTACTTCGAATATGATCAGTTTAACAGGTTCTAACAGGCATCTCTGACGTCACTCTCCAACAGTACTTCGAATATGATCAGTTTAACAGGTTCTAACAGGCATCTCTGACGTCACTCTCCAACAGTACTTCGAATATGATCAGCTTAACAGGTTCTAACAGGCATCTCTGACGTCACTCTCCAACAGTACTTCGAATATGATCAGTTTAACAGGTTCTAACAGGCATCTCTGACGTCACTCTCCAACAGTACTTCGAATATGATCAGTTTAACAGGTTCTAACAGGCATCTCTGACGTCACTCTCCAACAGTACTTCGAATATGATCAGTTTAACAGATGATCTAACAGGCATCTCTGACGTCACTCTCCAACAGTACTTCGAATATGATCAGTTTAACAGGTTCTAACAGGCATCTCTGACGTCACTCTCCAACAGTACTTCGAATATGATCAGTTTAACAGGTTCTAACAGGCATCTCTGACGTCACTCTCCAACAGTACTTCGAATATGATCAGTTTAACAGGTTCTAACAGGCATCTCTGACGTCACTCTCAACAGTACTTCGAATATGATCAGTTTAACAGGATCTAACAGGCATCTCTGACGTCACTCTCCAACAGTACTTCGAATATGATCAGTTTAACAGGTTCTAACAGGCATCTCTGACGTCACTCTCAACAGTACTTCGAATATGATCAGTTTAACAGGTTCTAACAGGCATCTCTGACGTCACTCTCCAACAGTACTTCGAATATGATCAGCTTAACAGGTTCTAACAGGCATCTCTGACGTCACTCTCCAACAGTACTTCGAATATGATCAGTTTAACAGGTTCTAACAGGCATCTCTGACGTTACTCTCCAACAGTACTTCGAATATGATCAGCTTAACAGGTTCTAACAGGCATCTCTGACGTCACTCTCCAACAGTACTTCGAATATGATCAGTTTAACAGGTTCTAACAGGCATCTCTGACGTCACTCTCCAACAGTACTTCGAATATGATCAGCTTAACAGGTTCTAACAGGCATCTCTGACGTCACTCTCCAACAGTACTTCGAATATGATCAGTTTAACAGATGATCTAACAGGCATCTCTGACGTCACTCTCCAACAGTACTTCGAATATGATCAGTTTAACAGGTTCTAACAGGCATCTCTGACGTCACTCTCCAACAGTACTTTGAATATGATCAGTTTAACAGGATCTAACAGGCATCTCTGACGTCACTCTCCAACAGTACTTCGAATATGATCAGTTTAACAGGTTCTAACAGGCATCTCTGACGTCACTCTCCAACAGTACTTCGAATATGATCAGTTTAACAGGATCTAACAGGCATCTCTGACGTCACTCTCCAACAGTACTTCGAATATGATCAGTTTAACAGATGATCTAACAGGCATCTCTGACGTCACTCTCCAACAGTACTTCGAATATGATCAGTTTAACAGGATCTAACAGGCATCTCTGACGCCACTCTCCAACAGTACTTCGAATATGATCAGTTTAACAGGATCTAACAGGCATCTCTGACGTCACTCTCCAACAGTACTTCGAATATGATCAGTTTAACAGATGATCTAACAGGCATCTCTGACGTCACTCTCCAACAGTACTTCGAATATGATCAGTTTAACAGGTTGTAACAGGCATCTCTGACGCCACTCTCCAACAGTACTTCGAATATGATCAGTTTAACAGATGATCTAACAGGCATCTCTGACGTCACTCTCCAACAGTACTTCGAATATGATCAGTTTAACAGGATCTAACAGGCATCTCTGACGTCACTCTCCAACAGTACTTCGAATATGATCAGTTTAACAGATGATCTAACAGGCATCTCTGACGTCACTCTCCAACAGTACTTGAATATGATCAGTTTAACAGGTTCTAACAGGCATCTCTGACGTCACTCTCCAACAGTACTTCGAATATGATCAGTTTAACAGGTTCTAACAGGCATCTCTGACGTCACTCTCCAACAGTACTTCGAATATGATCAGTTTAACAGGTTCTAACAGGCATCTCTGACGTCACTCTCCAACAGTACTTCGAATATGATCAGTTTAACAGGTTCTAACAGGCATCTCTGACGTCACTCTCCAACAGTACTTCGAATATGATCAGTTTAACAGGATCTAACAGGCATCTCTGACGTCACTCTCCAACAGTACTTCGAATATGATCAGTTTAACAGGATCTAACAGGCATCTCTGACGTCACTCTCCAACAGTACTTCGAATATGATCAGTTTAACAGGATCTAACAGGCATCTCTGACGTCACTCTCCAACAGTACTTCGAATATGATCAGTTTAACAGGTTCTAACAGGCATCTCTGACGTCACTCTCCAACAGTACTTCGAATATGATCAGTTTAACAGGTTCTAACAGGCATCTCTGACGTCACTCTCCAACAGTACTTCGAATATGATCAGCTTAACAGGTTCTAACAGGCATCTCTGACGTCACTCTCCAACAGTACTTCGAATATGATCAGTTTAACAGGTTCTAACAGGCATCTCTGACGTCACTCTCCAACAGTACTTCGAATATGATCAGCTTAACAGGTTCTAACAGGCATCTCTGACGTCACTCTCCAACAGTACTTCGAATATGATCAGTTTAACAGGTTCTAACAGGCATCTCTGACGTCACTCTCCAACAGTACTTCGAATATGATCAGTTTAACAGGTTCTAACAGGCATCTCTGACGTCACTCTCCAACAGTACTTCGAATATGATCAGTTTAACAGGTTCTAACAGGCATCTCTGACGTACTCTCCAACAGTACTTCGAATATGATCAGTTTAACAGGTTCTAACAGGCATCTCTGACGTCACTCTCCAACAGTACTTCGAATATGATCAGTTTAACAGGTTCTAACAGGCATCTCTGACGTCACTCTCCAACAGTACTTCGAATATGATCAGTTTAACAGGATCTAACAGGCATCTCTGACGTCACTCTCCAACAGTACTTCGAATATGATCAGTTTAACAGGATCTAACAGGCATCTCTGACGTCACTCTCCAACAGTACTTGAATATGATCAGTTTAACAGGATCTAACAGGCATCTCTGACGTCACTCTCCAACAGTACTTCGAATATGATCAGTTTAACAGGATCTAACAGGCATCTCTGACGTCACTCTCAACAGTACTTCGAATATGATCAGTTTAACAGGTTCTAACAGGCATCTCTGACGTCACTCTCCAACAGTACTTCGAATATGATCAGTTTAACAGGTTCTAACAGGCATCTCTGACGTCACTCTCCAACAGTACTTGAATATGATCAGCTTAACAGGTTCTAACAGGCATCTCTGACGTCACTCTCCAACAGTACTTCGAATATGATCAGTTTAACAGGTTCTAACAGGCATCTCTGACGTCACTCTCCAACAGTACTTCGAATATGATCAGCTTTAACAGGTTCTAACAGGCATCTCTGACGTCACTCTCCAACAGTACTTCGAATATGATCAGTTTAACAGGTTCTAACAGGCATCTCTGACGTCACTCTCCAACAGTACTTCGAATATGATCAGTTTAACAGGTTCTAACAGGCATCTCTGGCGTCACTCTCCAACAGTACTTCGAATATGATCAGTTTAACAGGTTCTAACAGGCATCTCTGACGTCACTCTCCAACAGTACTTCGAATATGATCAGTTTAACAGGATCTAACAGGCATCTCTGACGTCACTCTCCAACAGTACTTCGAATAGGATCAGTTTAACAGGTTCTAACAGGCATCTCTGACGTCACTCTCCAACAGTACTTCGAATATGATCAGTTTAACAGATGATCTAACAGGCATCTCTGACGTCACTCTCCAACAGTACTTCGAATATGATCAGTTTAACAGGATCTAACAGGCATCTCTGACGTCACTCTCCAACAGTACTTCGAATATGATCAGTTTAACAGGTTCTAACAGGCATCTCTGACGTCACTCTCCAACAGTACTTCGAATATGATCAGTTTAACAGGTTCTAACAGGCATCTCTGACGTCACTCTCCAACAGTACTTGAATATGATCAGTTTAACAGGTTCTAACAGGCATCTCTGACGTCACTCTCCAACAGTACTTCGAATATGATCAGCTTAACAGGTTCTAACAGGCATCTCTGACGTCACTCTCCAACAGTACTTCGAATATGATCAGTTTAACAGGTTCTAACAGGCATCTCTGACGTCACTCTCCAACAGTACTTCGAATATGATCAGTTTAACAGGTTCTAACAGGCATCTCTGACGTCACTCTCCAACAGTACTTCGAATATGATCAGTTTAACAGATGATCTAACAGGCATCTCTGACGTCACTCTCCAACAGTACTTGAATATGATCAGTTTAACAGGTTCTAACAGGCATCTCTGACGTCACTCTCCAACAGTACTTCGAATATGATCAGTTTAACAGGTTCTAACAGGCATCTCTGACGTCACTCTCCAACAGTACTTCGAATATGATCAGTTTAACAGGTTCTAACAGGCATCTCTGACGTCACTCTCCAACAGTACTTCGAATATGATCAGTTTAACAGGATCTAACAGGCATCTCTGACGTCACTCTCCAACAGTACTTCGAATATGATCAGTTTAACAGGTTCTAACAGGCATCTCTGACGTCACTCTCCAACAGTACTTCGAATATGATCAGTTTAACAGGTTCTAACAGGCATCTCTGACGTCACTCTCCAACAGTACTTCGAATATGATCAGCTTAACAGGTTCTAACAGGCATCTCTGACGTCACTCTCCAACAGTACTTCGAATATGATCAGTTTAACAGGTTCTAACAGGCATCTCTGACGTCACTCTCCAACAGTACTTCGAATATGATCAGCTTAACAGGATCTAACAGGCATCTCTGACGTCACTCTCCAACAGTACTTCGAATATGATCAGTTTAACAGGTTCTAACAGGCATCTCTGACGTCACTCTCCAACAGTACTTCGAATATGATCAGCTTAACAGGTTCTAACAGGCATCTCTGACGTCACTCTCCAACAGTACTTGAATATGATCAGTTTAACAGAGATCTAACAGGCATCTCTGACGTCACTCTCCAACAGTACTTCGAATATGATCAGTTTAACAGGTTCTAACAGGCATCTCTGACGTCACTCTCCAACAGTACTTTGAATATGATCAGTTTAACAGGATCTAACAGGCATCTCTGACGTCACTCTCCAACAGTACTTCGAATATGATCAGTTTAACAGGTTCTAACAGGCATCTCTGACGTCACTCTCCAACAGTACTTCGAATATGATCAGTTTAACAGGATCTAACAGGCATCTCTGACGTCACTCTCCAACAGTACTTCGAATATGATCAGTTTAACAGATGATCTAACAGGCATCTCTGACGTCACTCTCCAACAGTACTTCGAATATGATCAGTTTAACAGGATCTAACAGGCATCTCTGACGTCACTCTCCAACAGTACTTCGAATATGATCAGTTTAACAGGATCTAACAGGCATCTCTGACGTCACTCTCCAACAGTACTTCGAATATGATCAGTTTAACAGATGATCTAACAGGCATCTCTGACGTCACTCTCCAACAGTACTTCGAATATGATCAGTTTAACAGGTTGTAACAGGCATCTCTGACGTCACTCTCCAACAGTACTTCGAATATGATCAGTTTAACAGATGATCTAACAGGCATCTCTGACGTCACTCTCCAACAGTACTTCGAATATGATCAGTTTAACAGGATCTAACAGGCATCTCTGACGTCACTCTCCAACAGTACTTCGAATATGATCAGTTTAACAGATGATCTAACAGGCATCTCTGACGTCACTCTCCAACAGTACTTCGAATATGATCAGTTTAACAGGTTCTAACAGGCATCTCTGACGTCACTCTCCAACAGTACTTCGAATATGATCAGTTTAACAGGTTCTAACAGGCATCTCTGACATCACTCTCCAACAGTACTTCGAATATGATCAGTTTAACAGGTTCTAACAGGCATCTCTGACGTCACTCTCAACAGTACTTCGAATATGATCAGTTTAACAGGTTCTAACAGGCATCTCTGACGTCACTCTCCAACAGTACTTCGAATATGATCAGTTTAACAGGATCTAACAGGCATCTCTGACGTCACTCTCCAACAGTACTTCGAATATGATCAGTTTAACAGGATCTAACAGGCATCTCTGACGTCACTCTCCAACAGTACTTCGAATATGATCAGTTTAACAGGATCTAACAGGCATCTCTGACGTCACTCTCAACAGTACTTCGAATATGATCAGTTTAACAGGTTCTAACAGGCATCTCTGACGTCACTCTCCAACAGTACTTCGAATATGATCAGTTTAACAGGTTCTAACAGGCATCTCTGACGTCACTCTCCAACAGTACTTCGAATATGATCAGCTTAACAGGTTCTAACAGGCATCTCTGACGTCACTCTCCAACAGTACTTCGAATATGATCAGTTTAACAGGTTCTAACAGGCATCTCTGACGTCACTCTCCAACAGTACTTCGAATATGATCAGCTTAACAGGTTCTAACAGGCATCTCTGACGTCACTCTCCAACAGTACTTCGAATATGATCAGTTTAACAGGTTCTAACAGGCATCTCTGACGTCACTCTCCAACAGTACTTCGAATATGATCAGTTTAACAGGTTCTAACAGGCATCTCTGACGTCACTCTCCAACAGTACTTCGAATATGATCAGTTTAACAGGTTCTAACAGGCATCTCTGACGTCACTCTCCAACAGTACTTCGAATATGATCAGTTTAACAGGTTCTAACAGGCATCTCTGACGTCACTCTCCAACAGTACTTGAATATGATCAGTTTAACAGGATCTAACAGGCATCTCTGACGTCACTCTCCAACAGTACTTCGAATATGATCAGTTTAACAGGATCTAACAGGCATCTCTGACGTCACTCTCCAACAGTACTTCGAATATGATCAGTTTAACAGATGATCTAACAGGCATCTCTGACGTCACTCTCCAACAGTACTTCGAATATGATCAGTTTAACAGGTTCTAACAGGCATCTCTGACGTCACTCTCCAACAGTACTTCGAATATGATCAGTTTAACAGGATCTAACAGGCATCTCTGACGTCACTCTCCAACAGTACTTCGAATATGATCAGTTTAACAGGTTCTAACAGGCATCTCTGACGTCACTCTCCAACAGTACTTCGAATATGATCAGTTTAACAGATGATCTAACAGGCATCTCTGACGTCACTCTCCAACAGTACTTCGAATATGATCAGTTTAACAGGTTCTAACAGGCATCTCTGACGTCACTCTCCAACAGTACTTCGAATATGATCAGTTTAACAGGTTCTAACAGGCATCTCTGACGTCACTCTCCAACAGTACTTCGAATATGATCAGTTTAACAGGATCTAACAGGCATCTCTGACGTCACTCTCCAACAGTACTTCGAATATGATCAGTTTAACAGGATCTAACAGGCATCTCTGACGTCACTCTCAACAGTACTTGAATATGATCAGTTTAACAGGATCTAACAGGCATCTCTGACGTCACTCTCAACAGTACTTCGAATATGATCAGTTTAACAGGTTCTAACAGGCATCTCTGACGTCACTCTCCAACAGTACTTCGAATATGATCAGTTTAACAGGTTCTAACAGGCATCTCTGACGTCACTCTCCAACAGTACTTCGAATATGATCAGTTTAACAGGTTCTAACAGGCATCTCTGACGTCACTCTCCAACAGTACTTCGAATATGATCAGTTTAACAGGATCTAACAGGCATCTCTGACGTACTCTCCAACAGTACTTCGAATATGATCAGTTTAACAGGTTCTAACAGGCATCTCTGACGTCACTCTCCAACAGTACTTCGAATATGATCAGTTTAACAGGTTCTAACAGGCATCTCTGACGTCACTCTCCAACAGTACTTGAATATGATCAGCTTAACAGGTTCTAACAGGCATCTCTGACGTCACTCTCCAACAGTACTTCGAATATGATCAGTTTAACAGGTTCTAACAGGCATCTCTGACGTCACTCTCCAACAGTACTTCGAATATGATCAGCTTAACAGGTTCTAACAGGCATCTCTGACGTCACTCTCCAACAGTACTTCGAATATGATCAGTTTAACAGGTTCTAACAGGCATCTCTGACGTCACTCTCCAACAGTACTTGAATATGATCAGCTTAACAGGTTCTAACAGGCATCTCTGACGTCACTCTCCAACAGTACTTCGAATATGATCAGTTTAACAGAGATCTAACAGGCATCTCTGACGTCACTCTCCAACAGTACTTCGAATATGATCAGTTTAACAGGTTCTAACAGGCATCTCTGACGTCACTCTCCAACAGTACTTCGAATATGATCAGTTTAACAGGTTCTAACAGGCATCTCTGACGTCACTCTCCAACAGTACTTCGAATATGATCAGTTTAACAGGATCTAACAGGCATCTCTGACGTCACTCTCCAACAGTACTTCGAATATGATCAGTTTAACAGGATCTAACAGGCATCTCTGACGTCACTCTCCAACAGTACTTCGAATATGATCAGTTTAACAGGATCTAACAGGCATCTCTGACGTCACTCTCCAACAGTACTTCGAATATGATCAGTTTAACAGATGATCTAACAGGCATCTCTGACGTCACTCTCCAACAGTACTTCGAATATGATCAGTTTAACAGGATCTAACAGGCATCTCTGACGTCACTCTCCAACAGTACTTCGAATATGATCAGTTTAACAGGTTCTAACAGGCATCTCTGACGTCACTCTCCAACAGTACTTCGAATATGATCAGTTTAACAGGATCTAACAGGCATCTCTGACGTCACTCTCCAACAGTACTTCGAATATGATCAGTTTAACAGGTTCTAACAGGCATCTCTGACGTCACTCTCCAACAGTACTTCGAATATGATCAGTTTAACAGGTTCTAACAGGCATCTCTGACGTCACTCTCCAACAGTACTTCGAATATGATCAGCTTAACAGGTTCTAACAGGCATCTCTGTCGTCACTCTCCAACAGTACTTCGAATATGATCAGTTTAACAGGTTCTAACAGGCATCTCTGACGTCACTCTCCAACAGTACTTCGAATATGATCAGTTTAACAGGTTCTAACAGGCATCTCTGACGTCACTCTCCAACAGTACTTCGAATATGATCAGTTTAACAGGATCTAACAGGCATCTCTGACGTCACTCTCCAACAGTACTTCGAATATGATCAGTTTAACAGAGATCTAACAGGCATCTCTGACGTCACTCTCAACAGTACTTCGAATATGATCAGTTTAACAGGATCTAACAGGCATCTCTGACGTCACTCTCCAACAGTACTTCGAATATGATCAGTTTAACAGGTTCTAACAGGCATCTCTGACGTCACTCTCCAACAGTACTTGAATATGATCAGTTTAACAGGTTCTAACAGGCATCTCTGACGTCACTCTCCAACAGTACTTCGAATATGATCAGTTTAACAGGTTCTAACAGGCATCTCTGACGTCACTCTCCAACAGTACTTCGAATATGATCAGCTTAACAGGTTCTAACAGGCATCTCTGACGTCACTCTCCAACAGTACTTCGAATATGATCAGTTTAACAGGTTCTAACAGGCATCTCTGACGTCACTCTCCAACAGTACTTCGAATATGATCAGTTTAACAGGTTCTAACAGGCATCTCTGACGTCACTCTCAACAGTACTTCGAATATGATCAGTTTAACAGAGATCTAACAGGCATCTCTGACGTCACTCTCCAACAGTACTTCGAATATGATCAGTTTAACAGGTTCTAACAGGCATCTCTGACGTCACTCTCCAACAGTACTTCGAATATGATCAGTTTAACAGGTTCTAACAGGCATCTCTGACGTCACTCTCCAACAGTACTTCGAATATGATCAGTTTAACAGGTTCTAACAGGCATCTCTGACGTCACTCTCCAACAGTACTTCGAATATGATCAGTTTAACAGGATCTAACAGGCATCTCTGACGTCACTCTCCAACAGTACTTCGAATATGATCAGTTTAACAGGATCTAACAGGCATCTCTGACGTCACTCTCCAACAGTACTTCGAATATGATCAGTTTAACAGGTTCTAACAGGCATCTCTGACGTCACTCTCCAACAGTACTTCGAATATGATCAGTTTAACAGGTTCTAACAGGCATCTCTGACGTCACTCTCCAACAGTACTTGAATATGATCAGCTTAACAGGTTCTAACAGGCATCTCTGACGTCACTCTCCAACAGTACTTCGAATATGATCAGTTTAACAGATGATCTAACAGGCATCTCTGACGTCACTCTCCAACAGTACTTCGAATATGATCAGTTTAACAGGTTCTAACAGGCATCTCTGACGTCACTCTCCAACAGTACTTCGAATATGATCAGTTTAACAGGTTCTAACAGGCATCTCTGACGTCACTCTCCAACAGTACTTCGAATATGATCAGCTTAACAGGTTCTAACAGGCATCTCTGTCGTCACTCTCCAACAGTACTTCGAATATGATCAGTTTAACAGGTTCTAACAGGCATCTCTGACGTCACTCTCCAACAGTACTTCGAATATGATCAGTTTAACAGGATCTAACAGGCATCTCTGACGTCACTCTCCAACAGTACTTCGAATATGATCAGTTTAACAGGATCTAACAGGCATCTCTGACGTCACTCTCCAACAGTACTTCGAATATGATCAGTTTAACAGATGATCTAACAGGCATCTCTGACGTCACTCTCCAACAGTACTTCGAATATGATCAGTTTAACAGGATCTAACAGGCATCTCTGACGTCACTCTCCAACAGTACTTCGAATATGATCAGTTTAACAGGTTCTAACAGGCATCTCTGACGTCACTCTCCAACAGTACTTCGAATATGATCAGTTTAACAGGTTCTAACAGGCATCTCTGACGTCACTCTCCAACAGTACTTCGAATATGATCAGTTTAACAGGTTCTAACAGGCATCTCTGACGTCACTCTCCAACAGTACTTCGAATATGATCAGCTTAACAGGTTCTAACAGGCATCTCTGACGTCACTCTCCAACAGTACTTCGAATATGATCAGTTTAACAGGTTCTAACAGGCATCTCTGACGTCACTCTCCAACAGTACTTCGAATATGATCAGTTTAACAGGTTCTAACAGGCATCTCTGACGTCACTCTCCAACAGTACTTCGAATATGATCAGTTTAACAGATGATCTAACAGGCATCTCTGACGTCACTCTCCAACAGTACTTCGAATATGATCAGTTTAACAGGTTCTAACAGGCATCTCTGACGTCACTCTCCAACAGTACTTCGAATATGATCAGTTTAACAGGTTCTAACAGGCATCTCTGACGTCACTCTCCAACAGTACTTCGAATATGATCAGTTTAACAGGTTCTAACAGGCATCTCTGACGTCACTCTCCAACAGTACTTCGAATATGATCAGTTTAACAGGATCTAACAGGCATCTCTGACGTCACTCTCCAACAGTACTTCGAATATGATCAGTTTAACAGGATCTAACAGGCATCTCTGACGTCACTCTCAACAGTACTTCGAATATGATCAGTTTAACAGATGATCTAACAGGCATCTCTGACGTCACTCTCCAACAGTACTTCGAATATGATCAGTTTAACAGGATCTAACAGGCATCTCTGACGTCACTCTCCAACAGTACTGAATATGATCAGTTTAACAGGTTCTAACAGGCATCTCTGACGTCACTCTCCAACAGTACTTCGAATATGATCAGTTTAACAGGTTCTAACAGGCATCTCTGACGTCACTCTCCAACAGTACTTCGAATATGATCAGTTTAACAGGATCTAACAGGCATCTCTGACGTCACTCTCCAACAGTACTTCGAATATGATCAGTTTAACAGGTTCTAACAGGCATCTCTGACGTCACTCTCCAACAGTACTTCGAATATGATCAGTTTAACAGGTTCTAACAGGCATCTCTGACGTCACTCTCAACAGTACTTCGAATATGATCAGCTTAACAGGTTCTAACAGGCATCTCTGACGTCACTCTCCAACAGTACTTCGAATATGATCAGTTTAACAGGTTCTAACAGGCATCTCTGACGTCACTCTCCAACAGTACTTCGAATATGATCAGTTTAACAGGTTCTAACAGGCATCTCTGACGTCACTCTCCAACAGTACTTCGAATATGATCAGTTTAACAGGATCTAACAGGCATCTCTGACGTCACTCTCCAACAGTACTTCGAATATAATCAGTTTAACAGGATCTAACAGGCATCTCTGACGTCACTCTCCAACAGTACTTCGAATATGATCAGTTTAACAGATGATCTAACAGGCATCTCTGACGTCACTCTCCAACAGTACTTCGAATATGATCAGTTTAACAGGTTCTAACAGGCATCTCTGACGTCACTCTCCAACAGTACTTCGAATATGATCAGTTTAACAGGTTCTAACAGGCATCTCTGACGTCACTCTCCAACAGTACTTCGAATATGATCAGTTTAACAGAGATCTAACAGGCATCTCTGACGTCACTCTCCAACAGTACTTCGAATATGATCAGTTTAACAGGTTCTAACAGGCATCTCTGACGTCACTCTCCAACAGTACTTCGAATATGATCAGTTTAACAGATGATCTAACAGGCATCTCTGACGTCACTCTCCAACAGTACTTCGAATATGATCAGTTTAACAGGTTCTAACAGGCATCTCTGACGTCACTCTCCAACAGTACTTCGAATATGATCAGTTTAACAGGTTCTAACAGGCATCTCTGACGTCACTCTCCAACAGTACTTCGAATATGATCAGTTTAACAGGATCTAACAGGCATCTCTGACGTCACTCTCCAACAGTACTTCGAATATGATCAGTTTAACAGATGATCTAACAGGCATCTCTGACGTCACTCTCCAACAGTACTTCGAATATGATCAGTTTAACAGGATCTAACAGGCATCTCTGACGTCACTCTCCAACAGTACTTCGAATATGATCAGTTTAATAGATGAATAAGTTCTGCTCTTTTAGCTGGATATAAAAAACAACTCATGGTGTTGTTGTATTATATGGTACTTATTGGCTACATTAGTTCATATTACAAAAAGGAGAGAGGGAGGAAGACTTGATACTGAACTGAACAGGGTCCTCAACTAGCTAAATGTGTATCTTCTCACTTCTTCCTCTCTGTCTCTGTGTTCTACCCATCTCCTATAGTTATATTGTCTCTGTGTTCTACCCATCTCCTATAGTTATATTGTCTCCGTGTTCTATCCATCTCCTATAGTTATATTGTCTCTGTGTTCTACCCATCTCCTATAGTTATATTGTCTCTGTGTTCTACCCATCTCCTATAGTTATATTGTCTCTGTGTTCTACCCATCTCCTATAGTTATATTGTCTCTGTGTTCTACCCATCTCCTATAGTTATATTGTCTCTGTGTTCTACCCATCTCCTATAGTTATATTGTCTCTGTCTCTGTGTTCTACCCATCTCCTATAGTTATATTGTCTCTGTGTTCTACCCATCTCCTATAGTTATATTGTCTCTGTGTTCTACCCATCTCCTATAGTTATATTGTCTCTGTGTTCTACCCATCTCCTATAGTTATATTGTCTCTGTGTTCTACCCATCTCCTATAGTTATATTGTCTCTGTCTCTGTGTTCTACCCATCTCCTATAGTTATATTGTCTCTGTCTCTGTGTTCTACCCATCTCCTATAGTTATATCGTCTCTGTCTCTATTCTTCCTGTTGGCTGTGTCCCATTTCTCCATTCTTCCAGTTGGCTATGTCCCATTTCTCTCTTCTTCCTGTTGGCTATGTCCCATTTCTCTCTTCTTCCTGTTGGCTATGTCCCATTTCTCTCTTCTTCCTGTTGGCTATGTCCCATTTCTCTCTTCTTCCTGTTGGCTGTGTCCCATTTCTCCCTTCTTCCTGTTGGCTATGTCCCATTTCTCCCTTCTTCCTGTTGGCTATGTCCCATTTCTCTCTTCTTCCTGTGTGGTAATATCTGTGTGCTCTCTCCCTCCAGGTACCAGGTAACTTCCACGTGTCAACCCACAGTGCCACAGCCCAGCCTCAGAGCCCTGACATGACACACCTCATACACAAGCTGGCCTTCGGGGAGAAACTACAGGTCAGTACAGTTCTATAGACACCCTCTATCTGAAACTACAGGTCAGGACAGTTCTATAGACACCCTCTATCTGAAACTACAGGTCAGTACAGTTCTATAGACACCCTCTATCTGAAACTACAGGTCAGTACAGTTCTATAGACACCCTCTATCTGACACTACAGGTCAGTACAGTTCTATAGACACCCTCTATCTGAAACTACAGGTCAGTACAGTTCTATAGACACCCTCTATCTGAAACTACAGGTCAGTACAGTTCTATAGACACCCTCTATCTGAAACTACAGGTCAGTACAGTTCTATAGACACCCTCTATCTGAAACTACAGGTCAGTACAGTTCTATAGACACCCTCTATCTGAAACTACAGGTCAGTACAGTTCTATAGACACCCTCTATCTGAAACTACAGGTCAGTACAGTTCTATAGACACCCTCTATCTGAAACTACAGGTCAGTACAGTTCTATAGACACCCTCTATCTGATCGAACGTCAACCTGCATTCTGACACATTGTGCACATAGGTACACACACACACACACAGACAGACAGACAGACAGACAGACGATGGAGATTAAGATAAGATGTAAGATCCTCTACATAAATACTTACGTCTCTCCCTCCCTCCCCCTCTCTCTCTCTCTCGCTGTCTGTCTCTCTCTCTCTCTGTCTCTCTCCCTCCCTCCTCTCTCCCTCCCTCCCTTCTCTCTCTCTGTCTCTCTGTCTCTCTGTCTCTCTGTCTCTCTGTCTCTCTCTCTCTCACGCTACAGGTGCAGAATGTCCACGGAGCCTTTAATGCATTGGGAGGAGCTGACAGGCTGGGCTCCAACCGTATGTAGAGATCTGTTTATCTCTCTCTATCTGTTGTCATGACAATCTCTATCTGTTGTCTTCACAATCTCTCTATCTGTTGTCTTCACAATCTCTCTCTGTCTGTTGTCTTCACAATCTCTCTGTCTGTTGTCTTCACAATCTCTCTCTGTCTGTTGTCTTCACAATCTCTCTGTCTGTTGTCTTCACAATCTCTCTATCTGTTGTCTTCACAATCTCTATCTGTTGTCTTCAGAATCTCAATCTGTTGTCTTCACAATCTCTCTATCTGTTGTCTTCAGAATCTCAATCTGTTGTCATCACAATCTCTCTATCTGTTGTCTTCACAATCTCTCTATCTGTTGTCTTCACAATCTCTCTGTCTGTTGTCTTCACAATCTCTCTATCTGTTGTCTTCACAATCTCTCTATCTGTTGTCTTCACAATCTCTCTGTCTGTTGTCTTCACAATCTCTCTGTCTGTTGTCTTCACAATCTCTCTATCTGTTGTCTGTTGAATCTCTATCTGTTGTCTGTTGAATCTCTCTATCTGTTGTCTGTTGAATCTCTCTATCTGTTGTCTGTTGAATCTCTCTATCTGTTGTCTGTTGAATCTCTTTATCTGTTGTCATCATCTCTACTCATCATCAGGACATGCAGCTGTTGTTATGGCTGTCACTGGAGCTGTGAGGGTTGTGTTTGTGAGGGAGGGAGGTAGATAAGAGTATATGTGACTATAGTGTTTATGAGAG
This sequence comes from Coregonus clupeaformis, assembly GCF_020615455.1. Classification (NCBI taxonomy): domain Eukaryota; kingdom Metazoa; phylum Chordata; class Actinopteri; order Salmoniformes; family Salmonidae; genus Coregonus; species Coregonus clupeaformis. The sequence goes on from NW_025533477.1 coordinate 1,301,346, forward strand.
GTGTGTGTGTGTGTGTGTGTGTGTGTGTGTGTGTGAGAGAGAACCCTGCAGAGTAGAAGGACTAACACATGGAGACGTTTCTCTCATGGGAATCCAAAGGGTTACTAGTGTTACTAGAAGGACCACTCTCTCATTAAAACGAACTCTAGTATTTTATCCCTGTCATAAAAGTTAACTGTTATGTTCCCTTGCAGCTCTGGCATCTCATGACTACATCCTAAAGATCGTCCCAACAGTCTATGAAGACCTAAGTGGAAAACAGAGGTTCTCCTACCAGTATACAGTAGCCAACAAGGTATGGACCATAACCCTACCAGTACACAGTAGCCAACAAGGTATGGACCATAACCCTAACCCTACCAGTATACAGTAGCCAACAAGGTATGGACCATAACCCTAACCCTACCAGTACACAGTAGCCAACAAGGTATGGACCATAACCCTACCAGTATACAGTAGCCAACAAGGTATGGACCATAACCCTAACCCTACCAGTATACAGTAGCCAACAAGGTATGGACCATAACCCTAACCCTACCAGTACACAGTAGCCAACAAGGTATGGACCATAACCCTACCAGTATACAGTAGTCAACAAGGTATGGACCATAACCCTAACCCTACCAGTACACAGTAGCCAACAAGGTATGGACCATAACCCTACCAGTATACAGTAGCCAACAAGGTATGGACCATAACCCTACCAGTACACAGTAGCCAACAAGGTATGGACCCTAACCCTAACCCTACCAGTATACAGTAGCCAACAAGGTATGGACCATAACCCTACCAGTACACAGTAGCCAACAAGGTATGGACCATAACCCTAACCCTACCAGTACACAGTAGCCAACAAGGTATGGACCCTAACCCTACCAGTACACAGTAGCCAACAAGGTATGGACCCTAACCCTAACCCTACCAGTATACAGTAGCCAACAAGGTATGGACCATAACCCTACCAGTACACAGTAGCCAACAAGGTATGGACCATAACCCTAACCCTACCAGTACACAGTAGCCAACAAGGTATGGACCCTAACCCTACCAGTACACAGTAGCCAACAAGGTATGGACCCTAACCCTACCAGTACACAGTAGCCAACAAGGTATGGACCATAACCCTACCAGTACACAGTAGCCAACAAGGTATGGACCATAACCCTACCAGTATACAGTAGCCAACAAGGTATGGACCATAACCCTACCAGTATACAGTAGCCAACAAGGTATGGACCCTAACCCTAACCCTACCAGTACACAGTAGCCAACAAGGTATGGACCATAACCCTACCAGTACACAGTAGCCAACAAGGTATGGACCATAACCCTACCAGTATACAGTAGCCAACAAGGTATGGACCATAACCCTACCAGTACACAGTAGCCAACAAGGTATGGACCATAACCCTAACCCTACCAGTACACAGTAGCCAACAAGGTATGGACCATAACCCTACCAGTACACAGTAGCCAACAAGGTATGGACCATAACCCTAACCCTACCAGTACACAGTAGCCAACAAGGTATGGACCATAACCCTACCAGTACACAGTAGCCAACAAGGTATGGACCATAACCCTACCAGTATACAGTAGCCAACAAGGTATGGACCATAACCCTACCAGTATACAGTAGCCAACAAGGTATGGACCCTAACCCTAACCCTACCAGTACACAGTAGCCAACAAGGTATGGACCATAACCCTACCAGTACACAGTAGCCAACAAGGTATGGACCATAACCCTACCAGTATACAGTAGCCAACAAGGTATGGACCATAACCCTACCAGTACACAGTAGCCAACAAGGTATGGACCATAACCCTAACCCTACCAGTACACAGTAGCCAACAAGGTATGGACCATAACCCTACCAGTACACAGTAGCCAACAAGGTATGGACCATAACCCTAACCCTACCAGTACACAGTAGCCAACAAGGTATGGACCATAACCCTAACCCTACCAGTACACAGTAGCCAACAAGGTATGGACCCTAACCCTACCAGTACACAGTAGCCAACAAGGTATGGACCATAACCCTAACCCTACCAGTACACAGTAGTCAACAAGGTATGGACCCTAACCCTACCAGTACACAGTAGTCAACAAGGTATGGACCATAACCCTAACCCTACCAGTACACAGTAGCCAACAAGGTATGGACCCTAACCCTACCAAGTACACAGTAGCCAACAAGGTATGGACCATAACCCTAACCCTACCAGTACACAGTAGCCAACAAGGTATGGACCCTAACCCTACCAGTACACAGTAGCCAACAAGGTATGGACCATAACCCTAACCCTACCAGTACACAGTAGCCAACAAGGTATGGACCATAACCCTACCAGTACACAGTAGCCAACAAGGTATGGACCATAGCCCTACCAGTACACAGTAGCCAACAAGGTATGGACCATAGCCCTACCAGTACACAGTAGCCAACAAGGTATGGACCATAGCCCTACCAGTATACAGTAGCCAACAAGGTATGGACCATAGCCCTACCAGTACACAGTAGCCAACAAGGTATGGACCATAGCCCTACCAGTACACAGTAGCCAACAAGGTATGGACCATAACCCTAACCCTACCAGTACACAGTAGCCAACAAGGTATGGACCCTAACCCTACCAGTATACAGTAGTCAACAAGGTATGGACCATAACCCTACCAGTACACAGTAGTCAACAAGGTATGGACCATAACCCTACCAGTACACAGTAGTCAACAAGGTATGGACCATAACCCTAACCCTACCAGTACACAGTAGCCAACAAGGTATGGACCATAACCCTACCAGTACACAGTAGTCAACAAGGTATGGACCATAACCATAACCCTACCAGTACACAGTAGCCAACAAGGTATGGACCATAACCCTAACCCTACCAGTATACAGTAGCCAACAAGGTATGGACCATAACCCTACCAGTACACAGTAGCCAACAAGGTATGGACCATAACCCTAACCCTACCAGTACACAGTAGCCAACAAGGTATGGACCATAACCCTAACCCTACCAGTACACAGTAGCCAACAAGGTATGGACCCTAACCCTACCAGTACACAGTAGCCAACAAGGTATGGACCATAACCCTAACCCTACCAGTACACAGTAGTCAACAAGGTATGGACCCTAACCCTACCAGTACACAGTAGTCAACAAGGTATGGACCATAACCCTAACCCTACCAGTACACAGTAGCCAACAAGGTATGGACCCTAACCCTACCAAGTACACAGTAGCCAACAAGGTATGGACCATAACCCTAACCCTACCAGTACACAGTAGCCAACAAGGTATGGACCCTAACCCTACCAGTACACAGTAGCCAACAAGGTATGGACCATAACCCTAACCCTACCAGTACACAGTAGCCAACAAGGTATGGACCATAACCCTACCAGTACACAGTAGCCAACAAGGTATGGACCATAGCCCTACCAGTACACAGTAGCCAACAAGGTATGGACCATAGCCCTACCAGTACACAGTAGCCAACAAGGTATGGACCATAGCCCTACCAGTATACAGTAGCCAACAAGGTATGGACCATAGCCCTACCAGTACACAGTAGCCAACAAGGTATGGACCATAGCCCTACCAGTACACAGTAGCCAACAAGGTATGGACCATAACCCTAACCCTACCAGTACCAGTAGCCAACAAGGTATGGACCATAACCCTACCAGTACACAGTAGTCAACAAGGTATGGACCATAACCCTAACCCTACCAGTACACAGTAGCCAACAAGGTATGGACCATAACCCTACCAGTACACAGTAGCCAACAAGGTATGGACCAATAACCCTACCAGTACACAGTAGCCAACAAGGTATGGACCATAATAACCCTACCAGTATACAGTAGCCAACAAGGTATGGACCATAACCCTAACCCTACCAGTACACAGTAGCCAACAAGGTATGGACCATAACCCTACCAGTATACAGTAGCCAACAAGGTATGGACCATAACCCTAACCCTACCAGTACACAGTAGCCAACAAGGTATGGACCATAACCCTACCAGTATACAGTAGCCAACAAGGTATGGACCAAACCCTAACCCTACCAGTACACAGTAGCCAACAAGGTATGGACCATAACCCTAACCCTACCAGTACACAGTAGCCAACAAGGTATGGACCATAACCCTACCAGTACACAGTAGCCAACAAGGTATGGACCATAACCCTAACCCTACCAGTACACAGTAGCCAACAAGGTATGGACCCTAACCCTACCAGTACACAGTAGCCAACAAGGTATGGACCATAACCCTAACCCTACCAGTACACAGTAGCCAACAAGGTATGGACCATAACCCTACTAGTACACAGTAGCCAACAAGGTATGGACCATAACCTAACCCTACCAGTACACAGTAGCCAACAAGGTATGGACCATAACCCTACCAGTACACAGTAGCCAACAAGGTATGGAACCCTAACCCTACCAGTACACAGTAGCCAACAAGGTATGGACCATAACCCTACCAGTACACAGTAGCCAACAAGGTATGGACCATAGCCCTACCAGTACACAGTAGCCAACAAGGTATGGACCATAACCCTACCAGTACACAGTAGCCAACAAGGTATGGACCAAACTAACCCTACCAGTACACAGTAGCCAACAAGGTATGGACCATAACCCTACCAGTACACAGTAGCCAACAAGGTATGGACCAAATAACCCTACCAGTACACAGTAGCCAACAAGGTATGGACCATAACCCTACCAGTACACAGTAGTCAACAAGGTATGGACCATAACCTAACCCTACCAGTACACAGTAGCCAACAAGGTATGGACCATAACCCTACCAGTACACAGTAGCCAACAAGGTATGGACCATAACCCTAACCCTACCAGTACACAGTAGCCAACAAGGTATGGACCATATAACCCTACCAGTACACAGTAGTCAACAAGGTATGGACCATAACCCTACCAGTACACAGTAGTCAACAAGGTATGGACCATAACCCTACCAGTACACAGTAGCCAACAAGGTATGGACCATAACCCTAACCCTACCAGTACACAGTAGCCAACAAGGTATGGACCATAACCCTACCAGTACACAGTAGCCAACAAGGTATGGACCATAACCCTACCAGTACACAGTAGTCAACAAGGTATGGACCATAACCCAACCCTACCAGTACACAGTAGTCAACAAGGTATGGACCATAACCCTAACCCTACCAGTACACAGTAGCCAACAAGGTATGGACCATAACCCTACCAGTACACAGTAGCCAACAAGGTATGGACCATAACCCTAACCCTACCAGTACACAGTAGCCAACAAGGTATGGACCATAACCCTAACCCTACCAGTACACAGTAGCCAACAAGGTATGGACCATAACCCTACCAGTACACAGTAGCCAACAAGGTATGGACCATAACCCTAACCCTACCAGTACACAGTAGTCAACAAGGTATGGACCCTAACCCTACCAGTACACAGTAGTCAACAAGGTATGGACCATAACCCTAACCCTACCAGTACACAGTAGTCAACAAGGTATGGACCCTAACCCTACCAGTACACAGTAGCCAACAAGGTATGGACCATAACCCTAACCCTACCAGTACACAGTAGCCAACAAGGTATGGACCCTAACCCTACCAGTACACAGTAGCCAACAAGGTATGGACCATAACCCTAACCCTACCAGTACACAGTAGCCAACAAGGTATGGACCATAACCCTACACCAGTACACAGTAGCCAACAAGGTATGGACCATAACCCTACCAGTACACAGTAGCCAACAAGGTATGGACCATAACCCTACCAGTACACAGTAGCCAACAAGGTATGGACCAAACTAACCCTACCAGTACACAGTAGCCAACAAGGTATGGACCATAACCCTACCAGTACACAGTAGCCAACAAGGTATGGACCATAACCCTACCAGTACACAGTAGCCAACAAGGTATGGACCATAACCCTAACCCTACCAGTACACAGTAGCCAACAAGGTATGGACCCATAACCCTACCAGTACACAGTAGTCAACAAGGTATGGACCAAATAACCCTACCAGTACACAGTAGTCAACAAGGTATGGACCAAATAACCCTACCAGTACACAGTAGTCAACAAGGTATGGACCATAACCTAACCCTACCAGTACACAGTAGCCAACAAGGTATGGACCATAACCCTACCAGTACACAGTAGCCAACAAGGTATGGACCATAACCCTAACCCTACCAGTACACAGTAGCCAACAAGGTATGGACCATAACCCTAACCCTACCAGTACACAGTAGTCAACAAGGTATGGACCAAACTAACCCTACCAGTACACAGTAGCCAACAAGGTATGGACCATAACCCTAACCCTACCAGTACACAGTAGTCAACAAGGTATGGACCATAACCCTAACCCTACCAGTACACAGTAGCCAACAAGGTATGGACCATAACCCTACCAGTACACAGTAGCCAACAAGGTATGGACCATAACCCTAACCCTACCAGTACACAGTAGCCAACAAGGTATGGACCATAACCCTAACCCTACCAGTACACAGTAGCCAACAAGGTATGGACCATAACCCTAACCCTACCAGTACACAGTAGCCAACAAGGTATGGACCCTAACCCTACCAGTACACAGTAGCCAACAAGGTATGGACCATAACCCTAACCCTACCAGTACACAGTAGCCAACAAGGTATGGACCCTAACCCTACCAGTACACAGTAGCCAACAAGGTATGGACCATAACCCTAACCCTACCAGTACACAGTAGCCAACAAGGTATGGACCATAACCCTACTAGTACACAGTAGCCAACAAGGTATGGACCATAGCCCTACCAGTACACAGTAGCCAACAAGGTATGGACCATAGCCCTACCAGTACACAGTAGCCAACAAGGTATGGACCATAGCCCTACCAGTACACAGTAGCCAACAAGGTATGGACCATAACCCTACCAGTACACAGTAGCCAACAAGGTATGGACCATAGCCCTACCAGTACACAGTAGCCAACAAGGTATGGACCATAACCCTAACCCTACCAGTACACAGTAGCCAACAAGGTATGGACCCTAACCCTACCAGTATACAGTAGCCAACAAGGTATGGACCATAACCCTACCAGTACACAGTAGTCAACAAGGTATGGACCATAACCCTACCAGTACACAGTAGTCAACAAGGTATGGACCATAACCTAACCCTACCAGTACACAGTAGCCAACAAGGTATGGACCATAACCCTACCAGTACACAGTAGTCAACAAGGTATGGACCATAACCATAACCCTACCAGTACACAGTAGCCAACAAGGTATGGACCATAACCCTAACCCTACCAGTATACAGTAGCCAACAAGGTATGGACCATAACCCTAACCCTACCAGTACACAGTAGCCAACAAGGTATGGACCATAACCCTAACCCTACCAGTATACTGTAGCCAACAAGGTATGGACCATAACCCTAACCCTACCAGTACACAGTAGCCAACAAGGTATGGACCATAACCCTACCAGTATACAGTAGCCAACAAGGTATGGACCATAACCCTACCAGTACACAGTAGCCAACAAGGTATGGACCCTAACCCTAACCCTACCAGTACACAGTAGCCAACAAGGTATGGACCATAACCCTACCAGTACACAGTAGCCAACAAGGTATGGACCATAACCCTAACCCTACCAGTACACAGTAGCCAACAAGGTATGGACCCTAACCCTACCAGTACACAGTAGCCAACAAGGTATGGACCATAACCCTAACCCTACCAGTACACAGTAGCCAACAAGGTATGGACCCTAACCCTACCAGTACACAGTAGCCAACAAGGTATGGACCATAACCCTAACCCTACCAGTACACAGTAGCCAACAAGGTATGGACCATAACCCTACTAGTACACAGTAGCCAACAAGGTATGGACCATAACCTAACCCTACCAGTACACAGTAGCCAACAAGGTATGGACCATAACCCTACCAGTACACAGTAGCCAACAAGGTATGGACCATAACCCTACCAGTACACAGTAGCCAACAAGGTATGGACCATAACCCTACCAGTACACAGTAGCCAACAAGGTATGGACCATAACCCTACCAGTACACAGTAGCCAACAAGGTATGGACCATAACCCTAACCCTACCAGTACACAGTAGCCAACAAGGTATGGACCCTAACCCTACCAGTATACAGTAGCCAACAAGGTATGGACCATAACCCTACCAGTACACAGTAGTCAACAAGGTATGGACCATAACCCTAACCCTACCAGTACACAGTAGTCAACAAGGTATGGACCATAACCCTAACCCTACCAGTACACAGTAGCCAACAAGGTATGGACCATAACCCTACCAGTACACAGTAGCCAACAAGGTATGGACCATAACCATAACCCTACCAGTACACAGTAGCCAACAAGGTATGGACCATAACCCTAACCCTACCAGTACACAGTAGCCAACAAGGTATGGACCATAACCCTACCAGTACACAGTAGTCAACAAGGTATGGACCATAACCCTAACCCTACCAGTACACAGTAGCCAACAAGGTATGGACCATAACCCTACCAGTACACAGTAGCCAACAAGGTATGGACCAAATAACCCTACCAGTACACAGTAGCCAACAAGGTATGGACCATAACCCTAACCCTACCAGTACACAGTAGCCAACAAGGTATGGACCATAACCCTAACCCTACCAGTACACAGTAGCCAACAAGGTATGGACCATAACCCTAACCCTACCAGTATACAGTAGCCAACAAGGTATGGACCATAACCCTACCAGTACACAGTAGCCAACAAGGTATGGACCCTAACCCTAACCCTACCAGTACACAGTAGCCAACAAGGTATGGACCATAACCTAACCCTACCAGTACACAGTAGCCAACAAGGTATGGACCATAACCCTACCAGTACACAGTAGCCAACAAGGTATGGACCATAACCTAACCCTACCAGTACACAGTAGCCAACAAGGTATGGACCATAACCCTAACCCTACCAGTACACAGTAGCCAACAAGGTATGGACCATAACCCTACCAGTACACAGTAGTCAACAAGGTATGGACCATAACCTAACCCTACCAGTACACAGTAGTCAACAAGGTATGGACCATAACCCTAACCCTACCAGTACACAGTAGCCAACAAGGTATGGACCATAACCCTAACCCTACCAGTACACAGTAGCCAACAAGGTATGGACCCATAACCCTAACCCTACCAGTATACAGTAGCCAACAAGGTATGGACCATAACCCTACCAGTACACAGTAGCCAACAAGGTATGGACCATAACCCTAACCCTACCAGTACACAGTAGCCAACAAGGTATGGACCCTAACCCTACCAGTACACAGTAGCCAACAAGGTATGGACCATAACCCTACCAGTACACAGTAGCCAACAAGGTATGGACCCTAACCCTACCAGTACACAGTAGCCAACAAGGTATGGACCATAACCCTACCAGTACACAGTAGCCAACAAGGTATGGACCATAACCCTACCAGTATACAGTAGCCAACAAGGTATGGACCATAACCCTACCAGTACACAGTAGCCAACAAGGTATGGACCCTAACCCTAACCCTACCAGTACACAGTAGCCAACAAGGTATGGACCATAACCCTACCAGTACACAGTAGCCAACAAGGTATGGACCATAACCCTACCAGTATACAGTAGCAAACAAGGTATGGACCATAACCCTACCAGTATACAGTAGCCAACAAGGTATGGACCATAACCCTACCAGTATACAGTAGCCAACAAGGTATGGACCATAACCCTACCAGTACACAGTAGTCAACAAGGTATGGACCATAACCATAACCCTACCAGTACACAGTAGCCAACAAGGTATGGACCATAACCCTAACCCTACCAGTATACAGTAGCCAACAAGGTATGGACCATAACCCTAACCCTACCAGTATACAGTAGCCAACAAGGTATGGACCATAACCATAACCCTACCAGTATACAGTAGCCAACAAGGTATGGACCATAACCCTACCAGTACACAGTAGCCAACAAGGTATGGACCCTAACCCTAACCCTACCAGTACACAGTAGCCAACAAGGTATGGACCATAACCCTACCAGTACACAGTAGCCAACAAGGTATGGACCATAACCCTAACCCTACCAGTACACAGTAGCCAACAAGGTATGGACCAAACCCTAACCCTACCAGTACACAGTAGCCAACAAGGTATGGACCATAACCCTAACCCTACCAGTACACAGTAGCCAACAAGGTATGGACCCTAACCCTACCAGTACACAGTAGCCAACAAGGTATGGACCATAACCCTAACCCTACCAGTACACAGTAGCCAACAAGGTATGGACCATAACCCTACCTAGTACACAGTAGCCAACAAGGTATGGACCATTAGCCCTACCAGTACACAGTAGCCAACAAGGTATGGACCATAGCCCTACCAGTACACAGTAGCCAACAAGGTATGGACCATAGCCCTACCAGTATACAGTAGCCAACAAGGTATGGACCATAGCCCTACCAGTACACAGTAGCCAACAAGGTATGGACCATAACCCTACCAGTACACAGTAGCCAACAAGGTATGGACCATAACCCTAACCCTACCAGTACACAGTAGCCAACAAGGTATGGACCCCTAACCCTACCAGTACACAGTAGTCAACAAGGTATGGACCATAACCCTACCAGTACACAGTAGTCAACAAGGTATGGACCATAACCCTACCAGTACACAGTAGTCAACAAGGTATGGACCATAACCCTAACCCTACCAGTACACAGTAGCCAACAAGGTATGGACCATAACCCTACCAGTACACAGTAGTCAACAAGGTATGGACCATAACCATAACCCTACCAGTACACAGTAGCCAACAAGGTATGGACCATAACCCTAACCCTACCAGTACACAGTAGTCAACAAGGTATGGACCATAACCCTAGCAGTACACAGTAGTCAACAAGGTATGGACCAAACTAACCCTAACCCTACCAGTACACAGTAGCCAACAAGGTATGGACCAACTAACCCTACCAGTACACAGTAGTCAACAAGGTATGGACCAATAACCCTACCAGTACACAGTAGTCAACAAGGTATGGACCATAACCCTAACCCTACCAGTACACAGTAGCCAACAAGGTATGGACCATAACCCTAACCCTACCAGTACACAGTAGTCAACAAGGTATGGACCATAACCCTAACCCTACCAGTACACAGTAGCCAACAAGGTATGGACCATAACCCTACCAGTACACAGTAGCCAACAAGGTATGGACCATAACCCTAACCCTACCAGTACACAGTAGTCAACAAGGTATGGACCAACCCTAACCCTACCAGTACACAGTAGCCAACAAGGTATGGACCATAACCCTACCAGTACACAGTAGCCAACAAGGTATGGACCATAACCCTAACCCTACCAGTACACAGTAGCCAACAAGGTATGGACCATAACCCTAACCCTACCAGTACACAGTAGCCAACAAGGTATGGACCATAACCCTACCAGTACACAATAGTCAACAAGGTATGGACCATAACCCTAACCCTACCAGTACACAGTAGCCAACAAGGTATGGACCATAACCTAACCCTACCAGTACACAGTAGCCAACAAGGTATGGACCATAACCCTAACCCTACCAGTACACAGTAGTCAACAAGGTATGGACCATAACCCTAACCCTACCAGTACACAGTAGCCAACAAGGTATGGACCATAACCCTAACCCTACCAGTACACAGTAGCCAACAAGGTATGGACCATAACCCTACCAGTACACAGTAGCCAACAAGGTATGGACCATAACCCTAACCCTACCAGTACACAGTAGCCAACAAGGTATGGACCCTAACCCTACCAGTACACAGTAGCCAACAAGGTATGGACCATTAACCCTACCAGTACACAGTAGCCAACAAGGTATGGACCCTAACCCTACCAGTACACAGTAGCCAACAAGGTATGGACCATAACCCTACCAGTACACAGTAGCCAACAAGGTATGGACCATAACCCTACCAGTACACAGTAGCCAACAAGGTATGGACCATAACCCTACCAGTACACAGTAGTCAACAAGGTATGGACCATAACCCTAACCCTACCAGTACACAGTAGCCAACAAGGTATGGACCATAACCCTACCAGTACACAGTAGCCAACAAGGTATGGACCATAACCCTACCAGTATACAGTAGCCAACAAGGTATGGACCATAACCCTACCAGTACACAGTAGCCAACAAGGTATGGACCATAACCCTACCAGTATACAGTAGCCAACAAGGTATGGACCATAACCCTACCAGTACACAGTAGCCAACAAGGTATGGACAATAACCCTAACCCTACCAGTACACAGTAGCCAACAAGGTATGGACCATAACCCTACCAGTACACAGTAGCCAACAAGGTATGGACCATAACCCTACCAGTACACAGTAGCCAACAAGGTATGGACCAATAACCCTACCAGTATACAGTAGCCAACAAGGTATGGACCATAACCCTACCAGTACACAGTAGCCAACAAGGTATGGACCATAACCCTAACCCTACCAGTACACAGTAGCCAACAAGGTATGGACCATAACCCTAACCCTACCAGTACACAGTAGCCAACAAGGTATGGACATAACCCTAACCCTACCAGTACACAGTAGCCAACAAGGTATGGACCATAACCCTAACCCTACCAGTACACAGTAGCCAACAAGGTATGGACCCTAACCCTACCAGTACACAGTAGCCAACAAGGTATGGACCATAACCCTAACCCTACCAGTACACAGTAGCCAACAAGGTATGGACCCATAACCCTACCAGTACACAGTAGCCAACAAGGTATGGACCATAACCCTAACCCTACCAGTACACAGTAGCCAACAAGGTATGGACACCCTAACCCTACCAGTACACAGTAGCCAACAAGGTATGGACCATAACCCTAACCCTACCAGTACACAGTAGCCAACAAGGTATGGACCATAACCCTACCAGTACACAGTAGCCAACAAGGTATGGACCAAACTAGCCCTACCAGTACACAGTAGCCAACAAGGTATGGACCATAACCCTACCAGTACACAGTAGCCAACAAGGTATGGACCATAGCCCTACCAGTATACAGTAGCCAACAAGGTATGGACCATAGCCCTACCAGTACACAGTAGCCAACAAGGTATGGACCATAGCCCTACCAGTACACAGTAGCCAACAAGGTATGGACCATAACCCTAACCCTACCAGTACACAGTAGCCAACAAGGTATGGACCATAACCCTACCAGTACACAGTAGTCAACAAGGTATGGACCATAACCCTACCAGTACACAGTAGTCAACAAGGTATGGACCATAACCCTAACCCTACCAGTACACAGTAGCCAACAATGTATGGACCATAACCCTACCAGTACACAGTAGTCAACAAGGTATGGACCATAACCATAACCCTACCAGTACACAGTAGCCAACAAGGTATGGACCATAACCCTAACCCTACCAGTACACAGTAGCCAACAAGGTATGGACCAAACTAACCCTACCAGTATACAGTAGCCAACAAGGTATGGACCATAACCCTAACCCTACCAGTACACAGTAGCCAACAAGGTATGGACCATAACCCTACCAGTACACAGTAGTCAACAAGGTATGGACCATAACCCTAACCTAACCCTACCAGTACACAGTAGCCAACAAGGTATGGACCATAACCCTACCAGTACACAGTAGCCAACAAGGTATGGACCATAACCCTACCAGTACACAGTAGTCAACAAGGTATGGACCATAACCCTAACCCTACCAGTACACAGTAGCCAACAAGGTATGGACCATAACCCTAACCCTACCAGTACACAGTAGTCAACAAGGTATGGACCATAACCCTAACCCTACCAGTACACAGTAGCCAACAAGGTATGGACCCTAACCCTACCAGTACACAGTAGTCAACAAGGTATGGACCATAACCCTAACCCTACCAGTACACAGTAGTCAACAAGGTATGGACCATAACCCTAACCCTACCAGTACACAGTAGCCAACAAGGTATGGACCATAACCCTACCAGTACACAGTAGCCAACAAGGTATGGACCATAACCCTACCAGTACACAGTAGCCAACAAGGTATGGACCACCCTAGCCCTACCAGTACACAGTAGCCAACAAGGTATGGACCATAGCCCTACCAGTACACAGTAGCCAACAAGGTATGGACCATAGCCCTACCAGTACACAGTAGCCAACAAGGTATGGACCATAACCCTACCAGTACACAGTAGTCAACAAGGTATGGACCATAACCCTAACCCTACCAGTACACAGTAGCCAACAAGGTATGGACCCTAACCCTACCAGTACACAGTAGTCAACAAGGTATGGACCATAACCCTACCAGTACACAGTAGCCAACAAGGTATGGACCATAACCCTACCAGTACACAGTAGTCAACAAGGTATGGACCATAACCCTAACCCTACCAGTACACAGTAGCCAACAAGGTATGGACCATAATAACCCTACCAGTACACAGTAGTCAACAAGGTATGGACCATAACCCATAACCCTACCAGTACACAGTAGCCAACAAGGTATGGACCATAACCCTAACCCTACCAGTACACAGTAGCCAACAAGGTATGGACCATAACCCTAGCAGTACACAGTAGCCAACAAGGTATGGACCATAACCCTAACCCTACCAGTACACAGTAGCCAACAAGGTATGGACCATAACCCTACCAGTACACAGTAGCCAACAAGGTATGGACCATAACCCTACCAGTACACAGTAGTCAACAAGGTATGGACCATAACCCTAACCCTACCAGTACACAGTAGCCAACAAGGTATGGACCATAACCCTAACCCTACCAGTACACAGTAGTCAACAAGGTATGGACCAACCTAACCCTACCAGTACACAGTAGCCAACAAGGTATGGACCATAACCCTACCAGTACACAGTAGTCAACAAGGTATGGACCATAACCCTAACCCTACCAGTACACAGTAGTCAACAAGGTATGGACCATAACCCTAACCCTACCAGTACACAGTAGCCAACAAGGTATGGACCATAACCCTACCAGTACACAGTAGCCAACAAGGTATGGACCATAACCCTAACCCTACCAGTACACAGTAGTCAACAAGGTATGGACCATAACCCTAACCCTACCAGTACACAGTAGCCAACAAGGTATGGACCATAACCCTACCAGTACACAGTAGTCAACAAGGTATGGACCATAACCCTAACCCTACCAGTACACAGTAGTCAACAAGGTATGGACCATAACCCTAACCCTACCAGTACACAGTAGTCAACAAGGTATGGACCATAACCCTAACCCTACCAGTACACAGTAGTCAACAAGGTATGGACCATAACCCTAACCCTACCAGTACACAGTAGCCAACAAGGTATGGACCCTAACCCTAACCCTACCAGTATACAGTAGCCAACAAGGTATGGACCATAACCCTACCAGTACACAGTAGCCAACAAGGTATGGACCATAACCCTAACCCTACCAGTACACAGTAGCCAACAAGGTATGGACCCTAACCCTACCAGTACACAGTAGCCAACAAGGTATGGACCATAACCCTACCAGTACACAGTAGCCAACAAGGTATGGACCCTAACCCTACCAGTACACAGTAGCCAACAAGGTATGGACCATAACCCTACCAGTACACAGTAGCCAACAAGGTATGGACCATAACCCTACCAGTATACAGTAGCCAACAAGGTATGGACCATAACCCTACCAGTATACAGTAGTCAACAAGGTATGGACCCTAACCCTAACCCTACCAGTACACAGTAGCCAACAAGGTATGGACCATAACCCTACCAGTACACAGTAGCCAACAAGGTATGGACCATAACCCTACCAGTATACAGTAGCAAACAAGGTATGGACCATAACCCTACCAGTATACAGTAGCCAACAAGGTATGGACCATAACCCTACCAGTATACAGTAGCCAACAAGGTATGGACCATAACCCTACCAGTATACAGTAGCCAACAAGGTATGGACACTAACCCTAACCCTACCAGTACACAGTAGCCAACAAGGTATGGACCATAACCCTACCAGTACACAGTAGCCAACAAGGTATGGACCATAACCCTACCAGTATACAGTAGCCAACAAGTATGGACCATAACCCTACCAGTATACAGTAGCCAACAAGGTATGGACCATAACCCTACCAGTACACAGTAGCCAACAAGGTATGGACCATAACCCTAACCCTACCAGTACACAGTAGCCAACAAGGTATGGACCATAACCCTAACCCTACCAGTACACAGTAGCCAACAAGGTATGGACCCTAACCCTACCAGTACACAGTAGCCAACAAGGTATGGACCATAACCCTAACCCTACCAGTACACAGTAGTCAACAAGGTATGGACCCTAACCCTACCAGTACACAGTAGTCAACAAGGTATGGACCATAACCCTAACCCTACCAGTACACAGTAGCCAACAAGGTATGGACCCTAACCCTACCAGTACACAGTAGCCAACAAGGTATGGACCATAACCCTAACCCTACCAGTACACAGTAGCCAACAAGGTATGGACCCTAACCCTACCAGTACACAGTAGCCAACAAGGTATGGACCATAACCCTAACCCTACCAGTACACAGTAGCCAACAAGGTATGGACCATAACCCTACTACCAGTACACAGTAGCCAACAAGGTATGGACCATAGCCCTACCAGTACACAGTAGCCAACAAGGTATGGACCATAGCCCTACCAGTACACAGTAGCCAACAAGGTATGGACCATAGCCCTACCAGTATACAGTAGCCAACAAGGTATGGACCATAACCCTACCAGTACACAGTAGCCAACAAGGTATGGACCATAGCCCTACCAGTACACAGTAGCCAACAAGGTATGGACCATAACCCTAACCCTACCAGTACACAGTAGCCAACAAGGTATGGACCCTAACCCTACCAGTATACAGTAGTTAACAAGGTATGGACCATAACCCTACCAGTACACAGTAGTCAACAAGGTATGGACCATAACCCTAACCCTACCAGTACACAGTAGCCAACAATGTATGGACCATAACCCTACCAGTACACAGTAGTCAACAAGGTATGGACCATAACCATAACCCTACCAGTACACAGTAGCCAACAAGGTATGGACCATAACCCTAACCCTACCAGTACACAGTAGCCAACAAGGTATGGACCATAACCCTACCAGTATACAGTAGTCAACAAGGTATGGACCATAACCCTAACCCTACCAGTACACAGTAGTCAACAAGGTATGGACCATAACCCTACCAGTACACAGTAGTCAACAAGTTATGGACCATAATCCTAACCCTAACCCTACCAGTACACAGTAGCCAACAAGGTATGGACCATAACCCTACCAGTACACAGTAGCCAACAAGGTATGGACCATAACCCTACCAGTACACAGTAGTCAACAAGGTATGGACCATAACCCTAACCCTACCAGTACACAGTAGCCAACAAGGTATGGACCATAACCCTAACCCTACCAGTACACAGTAGTCAACAAGGTATGGACCATAACCCTAACCCTACCAGTACACAGTAGCCAACAAGGTATGGACCCTAACCCTACCAGTACACAGTAGTCAACAAGGTATGGACCATAACCCTAACCCTACCAGTACACAGTAGCCAACAAGGTATGGACCATAACCCTAACCCTACCAGTACACAGTAGCCAACAAGGTATGGACCATAACCCTAACCCTACCAGTACACAGTAGTCAACAAGGTATGGACCATAACCCTAACCCTACCAGTACACAGTAGCCAACAAGGTATGGACCCTAACCCTACCAGTACACAGTAGTCAACAAGGTATGGACCATAACCCTACCAGTACACAGTAGTCAACAAGGTATGGACCATAACCCTAACCCTACCAGTACACAGTAGCCAACAAGGTATGGACCATAACCCTACCAGTACACAGTAGTCAACAAGGTATGGACCATAACCCTACCAGTACACAGTAGTCAACAAGGTATGGACCATAACCCTATCCCTACCAGTACACAGTAGTCAACAAGGTATGGACCATAACCCTAACCCTACCAGTACACAGTAGTCAACAAGGTATCGACCATAACCCTAACCCTACCAGTACACAGTAGCCAACAAGGTATGGACCATAACCCTACCAGTACACAGTAGTCAACAAGGTATGGACCATAACCCTAACCCTACCAGTACACAGTAGCCAACAAGGTATGGACCATAACCCTACCAGTACACAGTAGTCAACAAGGTATGGACCATAACCCTACCAGTACACAGTAGTCAACAAGGTATGGACCATAACCCTAACCCTACCAGTATACAGTAGCCAACAAGGTATGGACCATAAAACCCTACCAGTACACAGTAGCCAACAAGGTATGGACCATAACCCTACCAGTACACAGTAGCCAACAAGGTATGGACCATAACCCTAACCCTACCAGTACACAGTAGTCAACAAGGTATGGACCATAACCCTAACCCTACCAGTACACAGTAGTCAACAAGGTATGGACCATAACCCTAACCCTACCAGTACACAGTAGCCAACAAGGTATGGACCATAACCCTACCAGTACACAGTAGTCAACAAGGTATGGACCATAACCCTACCAGTACACAGTAGCCAACAAGGTATGGACCATACCCTAACCCTACCAGTACACAGTAGCCAACAAGGGTATGGACCATAGCCCTAACCCTACCAGTACACAGTAGTCAACAAGGTATGGACCCTAACCCTACCAGTACACAGTAGTCAACAAGGTATGGACCATAGCCCTAACCCTACCAGTACACAGTAGTCAACAAGGTATGGACCCTAACCCTACCAGTACACAGTAGCCAACAAGGTATGGACCATAACCCTAACCCTACCAGTACACAGTAGCCAACAAGGTATGGACCATAACCCTACCAGTACACAGTAGTCAACAAGGTATGGACCATAACCCTACCAGTACACAGTAGTCAACAAGGTATGGACCATAACCCTACCAGTACACAGTAGCCAACAAGGTATGGACCAAATAACCCTACCAGTACACAGTAGTCAACAAGGTATGGACCATAACCCTAACCCTACCAGTATACAGTAGTCAACAAGGTATGGCCCATAACCCTACCAGTACACAGTAGTCAACAAGGTATGGACCATAACCCTAACCCTACCAGTACACAGTAGCCAACAAGGTATGGACCATAACCCTACCAGTACACAGTAGTCAACAAGGTATGGACCATAACCCTAACCCTACCAGTACACAGTAGCCAACAAGGTATGGACCATAACCCTAACCCTACCAGTACACAGTAGTCAACAAGGTATGGACCATAACCCTAACCCTACCAGTACACAGTAGCCAACAAGGTATGGACCCTAACCCTACCAGTACACAGTAGCCAACAAGGTATGGACCATAACCCTAACCCTACCAGTACACAGTAGCCAACAAGGTATGGACCATAACCCTACCAGTACACAATAGTCAACAAGGTATGGACCATAACCCTAACCCTACCAGTACACAGTAGCCAACAAGGTATGGACCATAACCCTAACCCTACCAGTACACAGTAGTCAACAAGGTATGGACCATAACCCTACCAGTACACAGTAGCCAACAAGGAATGGACCATAACCCTAACCCTACCAGTATACAGTAGTCAACAAGGTATGGACCATAACCCTAACCCTACCAGTATACAGTAGCCAACAAGGTATGGACCATAACCCTACCAGTACACAGTAGCCAACAAGGTATGGACCATAACCCTACCAGTACACAGTAGTCAACAAGGTATGGACCATAACCCTAACCCTACCAGTACACAGTAGCCAACAAGGTATGGACCATAACCCTAACCCTACCAGTACACAGTAGTCAACAAGGTATGGACCATAACCCTAACCCTACCAGTACACAGTAGTCAACAAGGTATGGACCATAACCCTACCAGTACACAGTAGTCAACAAGGTATGGACCATAACCCTACCAGTACACAGTAGCCAACAAGGTATGGACCATAACCCTACCAGTACACAGTAGCCAACAGGGTATGGACCATAGCCCTAACCCTACCAGTACACAGTAGTCAACAAGGTATGGACCCTAACCCTACCAGTACACAGTAGTCAACAAGGTATGGACCATAGCCCTAACCCTACCAGTACACAGTAGTCAACAAGGTATGGACCCTAACCCTACCAGTACACAGTAGCCAACAAGGTATGGACCATAACCCTAACCCTACCAGTATACAGTAGCCAACAAGGTATGGACCATAACCCTACCAGTACACAGTAGTCAACAAGGTATGGACCATAACCCTACCAGTACACAGTAGTCAACAAGGTATGGACCATAACCCTACCAGTACACAGTAGCCAACAAGGTATGGACCATAACCCTACCAGTACACAGTAGTCAACAAGGTATGGACCATAACCCCTAACCCTACCAGTATACAGTAGTCAACAAGGTATGGCCCATAACCCTACCAGTACACAGTAGTCAACAAGGTATGGACCATAACCCTAACCCTACCAGTACACAGTAGCCAACAAGGTATGGACCATAACCCTACCAGTACGCAGTAGTCAACAAGGTATGGACCATAACCCTAACCCTACCAGTACACAGTAGCCAACAAGGTATGGACCATAACCCTAACCCTACCAGTACACAGTAGTCAACAAGGTATGGACCATAACCCTAACCCTACCAGTACACAGTAGCCAACAAGGTATGGACCCTAACCCTACCAGTACACAGTAGCCAACAAGGTATGGACCATAACCCTAACCCTACCAGTACACAGTAGCCAACAAGGTATGGACCATAACCCTACCGGTACACAGTAGTCAACAAGGTATGGACCATAACCCTAACCCTACCAGTACACAGTAGCCAACAAGGTATGGACCATAACCCTAACCCTACCAGTACACAGTAGTCAACAAGGTATGGACCATAACCCTACCAGTACACAGTAGCCAACAAGGTATGGACCATAACCCTAACCCTACCAGTATACAGTAGTCAACAAGGTATGGACCATAACCCTAACCCTACCAGTATACAGTAGCCAACAAGGTATGGACCATAACCCTACCAGTACACAGTAGCCAACAAGGTATGGACCATAACCCTACCAGTACACAGTAGTCAACAAGGTATGGACCATAACCCTAACCCTACCAGTACACAGTAGCCAACAAGGTATGGACCATAACCCTAACCCTACCAGTACACAGTAGTCAACAAGGTATGGACCATAACCCTACCAGTACACAGTAGTCAACAAGGTATGGACCATAACCCTAACCCTACCAGTACACAGTAGCCAACAAGGTATGGACCATAACCCTACCAGTACACAGTAGTCAACAAGGTATGGACCATAACCCTACCAGTACACAGTAGTCAACAAGGTATGGACCAAACCTAACCCTAACCCTACCAGTACACAGTAGCCAACAAGGTATGGACCATAACCCTACCAGTACACAGTAGCCAACAAGGTATGGACCAAACTAACCCTACCAGTACACAGTAGTCAACAAGGTATGGACCATAACCCTAACCCTACCAGTACACAGTAGCCAACAAGGTATGGACCATAACCCTAACCCTACCAGTACACAGTAGTCAACAAGGTATGGACCATAACCCTAACCCTACCAGTACACAGTAGCCAACAAGGTATGGACCCTAACCCTACCAGTACACAGTAGTCAACAAGGTATGGACCATAACCCTAACCCTACCAGTACACAGTAGTCAACAAGGTATGGACCATAACCCTAACCCTACCAGTACACAGTAGCCAACAAGGTATGGACCATAACCCTAACCCTACCAGTACACAGTAGTCAACAAGGTATGGACCATAACCCTAACCCTACCAGTACACAGTAGCCAACAAGGTATGGACCCTAACCCTACCAGTACACAGTAGTCAACAAGGTATGGACCATAACCCTACCAGTACACAGTAGTCAACAAGGTATGGACCATAACCCTAACCCTACCAGTACACAGTAGTCAACAAGGTATGGACCCTAACCCTACCAGTACACAGTAGTCAACAAGGTATGGACCATAACCCTAACCCTACCAGTACACAGTAGCCAACAAGGTATGGACCATAACCCTAACCCTACCAGTACACAGTAGTCAACAAGGTATGGACCATAACCCTAACCCTACCAGTACACAGTAGCCAACAAGGTATGGACCATAACCCTACCAGTACACAGTAGTCAACAAGGTATGGACCATAACCCTAACCCTACCAGTACACAGTAGCCAACAAGGTATGGACCAAACCCTAACCCTACCAGTACACAGTAGTCAACAAGGTATGGACCATAACCCTACCAGTACACAGTAGTCAACAAGGTATGGACCATAACCCTAACCCTACCAGTACACAGTAGCCAACAAGGTATGGACCATAACCCTACCAGTACACAGTAGCCAACAAGGTATGGACCAATAACCCTACCAGTACACAGTAGTCAACAAGGTATGGACCATAACCCTAACCCTACCAGTACACAGTAGCCAACAAGGTATGGACCATAACCCTAACCCTACCAGTACACAGTAGTCAACAAGGTATGGACCATAACCCTACCAGTACACAGTAGCCAACAAGGTATGGACCATAACCATAACCCTACCAGTATACAGTAGTCAACAAGGTATGGACCATAACCCTAGCCCTACCAGTACACAGTAGTCAACAAGGTATGGACCATAACCCTAACCCTACCAGTACACAGTAGTCAACAAGGTATGGACCATAACCCTACCAGTACACAGTAGTCAACAAGGTATGGACCATAACCCTACCAGTACACAGTAGCCAACAAGGTATGGACCATAACCCTACCAGTACACAGTAGCCAACAGGGTATGGACCATAGCCCTAACCCTACCAGTACACAGTAGTCAACAAGGTATGGACCCTAACCCTACCAGTACACAGTAGTCAACAAGGTATGGACCATAGCCCTAACCCTACCAGTACACAGTAGTCAACAAGGTATGGACCCTAACCCTACCAGTACACAGTAGCCAACAAGGTATGGACCATAACCCTAACCCTACCAGTATACAGTAGCCAACAAGGTATGGACCATAACCCTACCAGTACACAGTAGTCAACAAGGTATGGACCATAACCCTACCAGTACACAGTAGTCAACAAGGTATGGACCATAACCCTACCAGTACACAGTAGCCAACAAGGTATGGACCATAACCCTACCAGTACACAGTAGTCAACAAGGTATGGACCATAACCCTAACCCTACCAGTATACAGTAGTCAACAAGGTATGGCCCATAACCCTACCAGTACACAGTAGTCAACAAGGTATGGACCATAACCCTAACCCTACCAGTACACAGTAGCCAACAAGGTATGGACCATAACCCTACCAGTACACAGTAGTCAACAAGGTATGGACCATAACCCTAACCCTACCAGTACACAGTAGCCAACAAGGTATGGACCATAACCCTAACCCTACCAGTACACAGTAGTCAACAAGGTATGGACCATAACCCTAACCCTACCAGTACACAGTAGCCAACAAGGTATGGACCCTAACCCTACCAGTACACAGTAGCCAACAAGGTATGGACCATAACCCTAACCCTACCAGTACACAGTAGCCAACAAGGTATGGACCATAACCCTACCAGTACACAATAGTCAACAAGGTATGGACCATAACCCTAACCCTACCAGTACACAGTAGCCAACAAGGTATGGACCATAACCCTAACCCTACCAGTACACAGTAGTCAACAAGGTATGGACCATAACCCTACCAGTACACAGTAGCCAACAAGGAATGGACCATAACCCTAACCCTACCAGTATACAGTAGTCAACAAGGTATGGACCATAACCCTAACCCTACCAGTATACAGTAGCCAACAAGGTATGGACCATAACCCTACCAGTACACAGTAGCCAACAAGGTATGGACCATAACCCTACCAGTACACAGTAGTCAACAAGGTATGGACCATAACCCTAACCCTACCAGTACACAGTAGCCAACAAGGTATGGACCATAACCCTAACCCTACCAGTACACAGTAGTCAACAAGGTATGGACCATAACCCTACCAGTACACAGTAGTCAACAAGGTATGGACCATAACCCTAACCCTAACCCTACCAGTACACAGTAGCCAACAAGGTATGGACCATAACCCTACCAGTACACAGTAGTCAACAAGGTATGGACCATAACCCTACCAGTACACAGTAGTCAACAAGGTATGGACCATAACCCTAACCCTAACCCTACCAGTACACAGTAGCCAACAAGGTATGGACCATAACCCTACCAGTACACAGTAGCCAACAAGGTATGGACCATAACCCTACCAGTACACAGTAGTCAACAAGGTATGGACCATAACCCTAACCCTACCAGTACACAGTAGCCAACAAGGTATGGACCATAACCCTAACCCTACCAGTACACAGTAGTCAACAAGGTATGGACCATAACCCTAACCCTACCAGTACACAGTAGCCAACAAGGTATGGACCCTAACCCTACCAGTACACAGTAGTCAACAAGGTATGGACCATAACCCTAACCCTACCAGTACACAGTAGTCAACAAGGTATGGACCATAACCCTAACCCTACCAGTACACAGTAGCCAACAAGGTATGGACCATAACCCTAACCCTACCAGTACACAGTAGTCAACAAGGTATGGACCATAACCCTAACCCTACCAGTACACAGTAGCCAACAAGGTATGGACCCTAACCCTACCAGTACACAGTAGTCAACAAGGTATGGACCATAACCCTACCAGTACACAGTAGTCAACAAGGTATGGACCATAACCCTATCCCTACCAGTACACAGTAGTCAACAAGGTATGGACCCTAACCCTACCAGTACACAGTAGTCAACAAGGTATGGACCATAACCCTAACCCTACCAGTACACAGTAGTCAACAAGGTATGGACCATAACCCTAACCCTACCAGTACACAGTAGTCAACAAGGTATCGACCATAACCCTAACCCTACCAGTACACAGTAGCCAACAAGGTATGGACCATAACCCTACCAGTACACAGTAGTCAACAAGGTATGGACCATAACCCTAACCCTACCAGTACACAGTAGCCAACAAGGTATGGACCATAACCCTACCAGTACACAGTAGTCAACAAGGTATGGACCATAACCCTACCAGTACACAGTAGTCAACAAGGTATGGACCATAACCCTAACCCTACCAGTATACAGTAGCCAACAAGGTATGGACCATAACCCTACCAGTACACAGTAGCCAACAAGGTATGGACCATAACCCTACCAGTACACAGTAGTCAACAAGGTATGGACCATAACCCTAACCCTACCAGTACACAGTAGTCAACAAGGTATGGACCATAACCCTAACCCTACCAGTACACAGTAGTCAACAAGGTATGGACCATAACCCTAACCCTACCAGTACACAGTAGCCAACAAGGTATGGACCATAACCCTAACCCTACCAGTACACAGTAGTCAACAAGGTATGGACCATAACCCTACCAGTACACAGTAGCCAACAAGGTATGGACCATAACCATAACCCTACCAGTATACAGTAGTCAACAAGGTATGGACCATAACCCTAACCCTACCAGTACACAGTAGTCAACAAGGTATGGACCATAACCCTAACCCTACCAGTACACAGTAGTCAACAAGGTATGGACCATAACCCTACCAGTACACAGTAGTCAACAAGGTATGGACCATAACCCTACCAGTACACAGTAGCCAACAAGGTATGGACCATAACCCTACCAGTACACAGTAGCCAACAGGGTATGGACCATAGCCCTAACCCTACCAGTACACAGTAGTCAACAAGGTATGGACCCTAACCCTACCAGTACACAGTAGTCAACAAGGTATGGACCATAGCCCTAACCCTACCAGTACACAGTAGTCAACAAGGTATGGACCCTAACCCTACCAGTACACAGTAGCCAACAAGGTATGGACCATAACCCTAACCCTACCAGTATACAGTAGCCAACAAGGTATGGACCATAACCCTACCAGTACACAGTAGTCAACAAGGTATGGACCATAACCCTACCAGTACACAGTAGTCAACAAGGTATGGACCATAACCCTACCAGTACACAGTAGCCAACAAGGTATGGACCATAACCCTACCAGTACACAGTAGTCAACAAGGTATGGACCATAACCCTAACCTTACCAGTATACAGTAGTCAACAAGGTATGGCCCATAACCCTACCAGTACACAGTAGTCAACAAGGTATGGACCATAACCCTAACCCTACCAGTACACAGTAGCCAACAAGGTATGGACCATAACCCTACCAGTACACAGTAGTCAACAAGGTATGGACCATAACCCTAACCCTACCAGTACACAGTAGCCAACAAGGTATGGACCATAACCCTAACCCTACCAGTACACAGTAGTCAACAAGGTATGGACCATAACCCTAACCCTACCAGTACACAGTAGCCAACAAGGTATGGACCCTAACCCTACCAGTACACAGTAGCCAACAAGGTATGGACCATAACCCTAACCCTACCAGTACACAGTAGCCAACAAGGTATGGACCATAACCCTACCAGTACACAATAGTCAACAAGGTATGGACCATAACCCTAACCCTACCAGTACACAGTAGCCAACAAGGTATGGACCATAACCCTAACCCTACCAGTACACAGTAGTCAACAAGGTATGGACCATAACCCTACCAGTACACAGTAGCCAACAAGGAATGGACCATAACCCTAACCCTACCAGTATACAGTAGTCAACAAGGTATGGACCATAACCCTAACCCTACCAGTATGCAGTAGCCAACAAGGTATGGACCATAACCCTACCAGTACACAGTAGTCAACAAGGTATGGACCATAACCCTACCAGTACACAGTAGCCAACAAGGTATGGACCATAACCCTACCAGTACACAGTAGCCAACAAGGTATGGACCATAACCCTAACCCTACCAGTACACAGTAGTCAACAAGGTATGGACCATAACCCTAACCCTACCAGTACACAGTAGTCAACAAGGTATGGACCATAACCCTAACCCTACCAGTACACAGTAGCCAACAAGGTATGGACCATAACCCCAACCCTACCAGTACACAGTAGTCAACAAGGTATGGACCATAACCCTAACCCTACCAGTACACAGTAGCCAACAAGGTATGGACCATAACCCTACCAGTACACAGTAGTCAACAAGGTATGGACCATAACCCTAACCCTACCAGTACACAGTAGTCAACAAGGTATGGACCATAACCCTAACCCTACCAGTACACAGTAGCCAACAAGGTATGGACCATAACCCTACCAGTACACAGTAGTCAACAAGGTATGGACCATAACCCTAACCCTATCAGTACACAGTAGCCAACAAGGTATGGACCATAACCCTAACCCTACCAGTACACAGTAGTCAACAAGGTATGGACCATAACCCTAACCCTACCAGTACACAGTAGCCAACAAGGTATGGACCATAACCCTACCAGTACACAGTAGTCAACAAGGTATGGACCATAACCCTAACCCTACCAGTACACAGTAGCCAACAAGGTATGGACCATAACCCTAACCCTACCAGTACACAGTAGTCAACAAGGTATGGACCATAACCCTACCAGTACACAGTAGCCAACAAGGTATGGACCATAACCCTACCAGTATACAGTAGTCAACAAGGTATGGACCATAACCCTAACCCTACCAGTATACAGTAGCCAACAAGGTATGGACCATAACCCTACCAGTACACAGTAGTCAACAAGGTATGGACCATAACCCTACCAGTACACAGTAGCCAACAAGGTATGGACCATAACCCTAACCCTACCAGTACACAGTAGCCAACAAGGTATGGACCATAACCCTAACCCTACCAGTACACAGTAGCCAACAAGGTATGGACCATAACCCTACCAGTATACAGTAGTCAACAAGGTATGGACCATAACCCTAACCCTACCAGTATACAGTAGCCAACAAGGTATGGACCATAACCCTACCAGTACACAGTAGTCAACAAGGTATGGACCATAACCCTACCAGTACACAGTAGCCAACAAGGTATGGACCATAACCCTACCAGTACACAGTAGCCAACAAGGTATGGACCATAACCCTAACCCTACCAGTACACAGTAGTCAACAAGGTATGGACCATAACCCTAACCCTACCAGTACACAGTAGCCAACAAGGTATGGACCATAACCCTAACCCTACCAGTACACAGTAGCCAACAAGGTATGGACCATAACCCTAACCCTACCAGTACACAGTAGTCAACAAGGTATGGACCATAACCCTAACCCTACCAGTACACAGTAGCCAACAAGGTATGGACCATAACCCTAACCCTACCAGTACACAGTAGTCAACAAGGTATGGACCATAACCCTACCAGTACACAGTAGCCAACAAGGTATGGACCATAACCCTACCAGTACACAGTAGTCAACAAGGTATGGACCATAACCCTACCCCTACCAGTACACAGTAGCCAACAAGGTATGGACCCTAACCCTACCAGTACACAGTAGTCAACAAGGTATGGACCATAACCCTACCCCTACCAGTACACAGTAGCCAACAAGGTTCACCCGCACCTGCCCGCAATTGCTAATAACCAATCTGCAACTGCTCAACTACATTGCATTATATATACTATATACTATATATATATATATATATATATATATATATATATATATATATATATATATATATATATATATATATATATATACTATATGGTGCATTCGGAAAATATTCAGACAGTATTAAATCGTTTTTTTTCCCTCATCAATCTACACACAATACCCCATAATGACAAAGCAAAAACAGTTTTTTTGAAATGTTTGCAAATGTATTACAAATAAATAACAGATACCTTATTTACGTAGGTATTCTGACCCTTTGCTATGAAACTGTGCTCCGGTGCTTCCTGTTTCCATTGATCATCCTTGAGATGTTTCTACAACTTGATTGGAGTCCACCAGTGGTAAATTCAATTGATTAGACATGATTTGGAAAGGCACACACCTGTCTATATAAGGTTACACAGTTGACAGTGCATGTCAGAGCAAAAACCAAGCCATGAGGTCGAAGGAATTGTCTGTAGAGCTCCGAGACAGCATTGTGTCGAGGCACAGATCTGGGGACGGGTACCAAAAAATGTCTGCAGCATTGAAGATCCCCAAGAACACAGTGGCCTCCTTCATTCTTCAATGGAAGAAGATTGGAACCACCAAGACTCTTCCTAGAGCTGGCCGCCCGGCCAAACTGAGCAATCGGGGGAGAAGGGCCTTGGTCAGGGAGGTGACCAAGAACCCAATGGTCACTCTGAAGGAGCTCCAGAGTTCCTCTGTGGAGATGGGAGAACCTTCCAGAAGGACAACCGTCTCTGAAGCACTCCACCAATCAGGCCTTTATGGTAGAGTGGCCAGATGGAAGCCACTCCTCAGTAAAAGGCAAATGACAGCCAGCTTGGAGTTTGCCAAAAGGCACCTAAAGACTCTCAGAGCATGATAAACAAGATTCTCTGGTCTGATGAAACCAAGATTGAACTCTTTGGCCTGAATACCATGCGTCATGTCTGGAGGAAACCTGGCACCATCCCTACGGTGAAGCATGGTGGTGGCAGCATCATGCTGTGGGGATGTTTTTCAGCGGCAGGGACTGGGAGACTAGTCAGGATCGAGGGAAAGATGGAGGAAAGTACAGAGAGATCCTTGATGAAAACCTGCTCCAGAGCGCAGAGCAGAATGTGAGAAACTCCCAAAATACAGGTGTGCCAAGCTTGTAGCGTCATACCCAAGAAGACTCGAGGCTGTAATCGCTGCCAAAGGTGCTTCAACAAGGTACTGAGTAAAGGGTCTGAATACTTATGTAAATGTCATATTTCAGCTTTTTAATTTTAATAACTTTGCTAAAATGTCTAAAAACTTGTTTTTGCTTTGTCATTATGGGGTATTGTGTGTGTACATTTATATTTAAGTCATTTAGCAGACGCACTTATCCAGAGCGACTTACACATTTGAAGGGGAAAAAAACGATTTCATCAATTTTTGAATAAGGCTGTAACGTAACAAAATGTGAAAAAAGTCAAGGGGTCTGAATACTTTCCGAATGCACTGTAAAACATTTTAGCAGACATGTCATTTGAGGGCGGTGAACCCCCATAGAGTGGGGGTGTTAAGAAGCAGCGCGGCTTGGAGGGTCATGTTTCAGAGGACACGTGACTCGACCTTCGCCTCTCCCGAGCCTGTTGCAGCGATGAGACAAGATCGCAATTGGATATCACGAAATTGGGGAGAATATATACAACAACAACAACAACAACAAAAAATATATATATATACAGTGGGGAGAACAAGTATTTGATACACTGCCGATTTTGCAGGTTTTCCTACTTACAAAGCATGTAGAGGTCTGTAATTTTTATCATAGGTACACTTCAACTATGAGAGACGGAATCTAAAACAAAAATCCAGAAAATCACATTGTATGATTTTTAAGTAATTAATTTGCATTTTATTGCATGACATAAGTATTTTGATACATCAGAAAAGCAGAACTTAATATTTGGTACAGAAACCTTTGTTTGCAATTACAGAGATCATACGTTTCCTGTAGGTCTTGACCAGGTTTGCACACACTGCAGCAGGGATTTTGGCCCACTCCTCCATACAGACCTTCTCCAGATCCTTCAGGCTTCGGGGCTGTCGCTGGGCAATACGGACTTTCAGCTCCCTCCAAAGATTTTCTATTGGGTTAAGGTCTGGAGACTGGCTAGGCCACTCCAGGACCTTGTGATGCTTCTTACGGAGCCACTCCTTAGTTGCCCTGGCTGTGTGTTTCAGGTCGTTGTCATGCTGGAAGACCCAGCCACGACCCATCTTCAATGCTCTTACTGAGGGAAGGAGGTTGTTGGCCAAGATCTCGCGATACATGGCCCCATCCATCCTCCCCTCAATACGGTGCAGTCGTCCTGTCCCCTTTGCAGAAAAGCATCCCCAAAGAATGATGTTTCCACCTCCATGCTTCACGGTTGGGATGGTGTTCTTGGGGTTGTACTCATCCTTTTTCTTCCTCCAAACACAGCGAGTGGAGTTTAGACCAAAAAGCTATATTTTTGTCTCATCAGACCACATGACCTTCTCCCATTCCTCCTCTGGATCATCCAGATGGTCATTGGCAAACTTCAGACGGGCCTGGACATGCGCTGGCTTGAGCAGGGGGACCTTGCGTGCGCTGCAGGATTTTAATCCATGATGGCGTAGTGTGTTACTAATGGTTTTCTTTGAGACTGTGGTCCCAGCTCTCTTCAGGTCATTGACCAGGTCCTACCGTGTAGTTCTGGGCTGATCCCTTACCTTCCTCATGATCATTGATGCCCCACGAGGTGAGATCTTGCATGGAGCCCCAGACCGAGGGTGATTAACCGTAATCTTGAACTTCTTCCATTTTCTAATAATTGCGCCAACAGTTGTTGCCTTCTCACCAAGCTGCTTGCCTATTGTCCTGTAGCCCATCCCAGCCTTGTGCAGGTCTACAATTTTATCCCTGATGTCCTTACACAGCTCTCTGGTCTTGGCCATTGTGGAGAGGTTGGAGTCTGTTTGATTGAGTGTGTGGACAGGTGTCTTTTATACAGGTAACGAGTTCAAACAGGTGCAGTTAATACAGGTAATGAGTGGAGAACAGGAGGGCTTCTTAAAGAAAAACTTAACAGGTCTGTGAGAGCCGGAATTCTTACTGGTTGGTAGGTGATCAAATACTTATGTCATGCAATAAAATGCAAATTAATTACTTAAAAATCATACAATGTGATTTTCTGGATTTTTGTTTTAGATTCCGTCTCTCACAGTTGAAGTGTACATATGATACAAATTACAGACCTCTACATGCTTTGTAAGTAGGAAAACCTGCAAAATCGGCAGTGTATCAAATACTTGTTCTCCCCACTGTATATATTCTTATTTTTTTTTTACAAAATTTAAACTTTAGTTTATTTAGTAAATATTTTCTTAACTCTATTTTCTTAAAACTGCATTGTTGGTTAAGGGCTTGTAAATAAGCATTTCACGGTAAGGTCTACACCTGTTGTATTCGGCGCATGTGACAAATAAAACATTTGATTTGATATCTGGACTTTAAGAGAGACTTAGTCAAAAACGACAACAGTTTAAAAAGTAATATGAAAGATAAAAAGGAATGTTATGCTACATATTATAACCAACCAATAAACATGTATTTTCTCTCTGTCCCGCCCCTGCAGGAGTACATAGCCAATAATAACGTGACATATTATAACCAACCAATAAACATATGTTATGTCTCTCTGTCCCGCCCCTGCAGGAGTACATAGCCAATAATAACGTGACATATTATAACCAACCAATAAACATATGTTATGTCTCTTTGTCCCGCCCCTGCAGGAGTATGTAGCCTATAGCCACACAGGAAGGATTATCCCAGCTATCTGGTACCGCTATGACCTCAGTCCAATCACAGTCAAGTACACAGAGAAGAGACAACCCCTCTACCGGTTCATAACTACGGTAAGTTACCCTAACTGAAAACCCCTAAACTTAGCTTCATGTCCACATCCTGTTTCGTCCTTCACCCCTGACCCTAACCCCTACCTCTAACCTGTCCCCCCTCTCCCCTCCAGATCTGTGCCATCATAGGAGGGACGTTCACGGTAGCAGGTATCATAGACTCCTGTATATTCACTGCCTCCGAGGCCTGGAAGAAGATCCAGATAGGAAAGATGTCCTGAGGACGCATCACTACGTATCACTACGCCCCCATTTAAAATGGATATGTAACATCAGAGGGGTGTATCTCAATAGTCTACAGGCTTCCTCTCCTTCCCCTGCTAGAACAACAACAACAACAATAACATATCATTTAGCTGACGGTTCTTTCCAAAGCGACTTAGTCATGGTACACATTTTCTTTATGGGTGGCCTCAGCAGGAATCGAACCCACGATCCTGTCGTTACAAGTGCAATGCTCTACCAACTGAGCCATACATTCCTTCATCTGTCAGAGCAGAAAGGAGGAAAGGAGACAAGGAGACGAGGCGAGGAAGCTACTTCAGACTATTGAGATGCACCCATAGACTGGCTGTATATTTCCCCCATATGACAACAGGACGGATGGTTTAACTGATTCTTTAGTTTTTCATATGAACCTGTGCCATCACTAGGGGGCACATCATTAATGGCACCCTTTTCCCTTTATAGTGCACTACATTTGGAGCCTCATAAATTGTGCACTATAAAGGGAATAGGGTGATAAGATGTAATTTGTAGAGGGAGTATTGGGATGCCATTTCAGACTGGACTGTCTGAATCCTCTGTCATCAAATGTTCTCTCCTCCTGTTACTTTCAAATGTTTTTTTTTGCCAAAATATTTTGTACTTTGTGACATGAAGTGAATATGATGCCATAGCATACTGTATTTATGATTTGTATTGTGGAATGAATCATACTGTCACATCAAGCCATTGGAAATATAATTAATAAATTGTGCCTTATGTTTTTTTTTAAAGCCCATGTCACATGTCTCACAAATACAAATCAAGTGTTTTTCGGCGTTCTGTAACTTTAGGTTTTTAATTTCTATGTTGACTGAACCAGGGTTTTCTTATTTTCATTTCATAATGCTGAATCAGTGACGGTATTGACTGAATTATAGACCAGCAGCTCTAGAACTAGTCTTGGTTCTAGAACGACAACGTTGTCAATCAGTGGTCAGTGGTTACTACCCTGCCCCGCCCCCTCTCCTTTTCATAGAATGTTTCCAAAATCCATTGTGACGGACCGTACCGTCTCTTCACTGTCCTTGTGTCAAATCCTTATGTTATGAAATTGTTTTTGCTTTCACCGATCTTTTACTTTGAGATTTCCAGCCTACCTTCTGAGAATTTTCAAATGATTCGGACGTCTTATTTTTTTTTTTTGCCAAAAAGAGAGAAAGAATAGTATTTTATTAGTTTCTTCTTATATTTGACTCTTGTCTATGTAAATGTGTGTGTTCTTTCGATTGTAATCGATAACAGTCGGTATTATCCGTTTGACGTTGTTACAGGGTTTCTGCGGGGAAGGGAGGGAACTGTTAGTTGTAAGGAAGGGGCCACGTCCCAAATGGCAACCTATTGCCTGCGTAGTGCACTACTTTTTTGATCAGGGTCCATAGGTCTCTCATGACAGTAGTGCACTACACAGGGAATAGGGTGCTCATCGCTACCGTGGCAACTAAAATGAAGGCCATTGATAAATAAAGTCTTTGTTAAAACTGGTATTTCTGGACTGGGTCAGACATTTTCTTGTAATGAAAGAATCAGATGACGTGTCATCGACGCAACAACCAGTAAAGTTACTTTAGCAACCATGGCGTATGTTCCAGTTCCTACTTCCTCATGACAACAGACAACCTCTGACCTCAAGACTATTCAATCTCCTTCCTTTAGAGATTATGATTTTGTGATGATCTAGTTACTTGCTGTCCTTACTCAATTAGCCTGGAACGTTCCAAGCAAAACATTAAAATATGTTGCAAAAAAAACTGACACAATTATATATATATATTTTATATTTTTACACAATTATCTTTTTTTTTTATATATATACAATCGTATTTTCGTATTTGCTACATTTCTGTGGGAACGTTCCACTCATAGAACTGGAAGTAATTGTAATTCTGTAGTTCCACTCTGCTGACAGTTGAAATGTGGACTTCAGCTTCCTGATTCAGCCCACTGTCTCTCTCGCTGCATGTAGCTGGGTGTACTCATTTCTGTTGCCAGCGGTTTAGACATTAACGGCTGTGTGTTGAGTTATTTTGAGGGGACAGCAAATGTACACTGTTATACAAGCTGTCCACTCACTACTTTACATTGTAGCAAAGTGTCATTTCTTCAGCGTTGTCACATGAAAAGATATACTCAAATATTTAAAAAAATGTGAGTTACTGTACATTTTAGTCATTTAGCAGACGCTCTTGTCCAGTGCATACATTATTTTTCTTCATACTTTTTCATAATAGATCGCTGGTCTTCATTCATACGTCGTCCATTCTCTGAAAACTCCTCCCCCTCAAAGTGACTTCATCATGAGATGTTGTATTAACAGATCAGACTAACATCATATATATATATATTTTATTTTTTTAGCAGACGCTCTTATCCAGAGCGACTTACAGTTAGTGAGTGGCATACATTTTTATACTGGCCCCCCGTGGGAATCGAACCCACAACCCTGGCGTTGCAAGCGCCATGCTCTACCAACTGGGCTACAGGACACTTCCCATATCGCTATCATAATTATTATTAGCAAAATAACAGACCTGAGACATGACTAAAGAAGATTTATTTCTTTATTTTCATATTTTTGTACCAATAAACAAAAGCTTACTCTGTATAAAGATATAAATCTGAACTGTGGTTGATATAAAATACGTTGGGTTTGGTTTTGACATAATACTACCACCCAGTGGCTGGTTAGAGAACTGCAGGTACAGACGGCTCAGTCCGGTAGGCCACGGAGAGGGAAGGAGTGACAGCAAGGAGGAGGGGGGATTGAGAACACTACAATATACTCCCAACCCTTGTGGCTAGCAAGACTGGAATCCGAACTGAATAGCGCTCATTTAGTGAAACAGCGATATTCAGTTTGGATTCCATAATATTGGAGCCCACTGTAGTCAATAACAGGTTGGAGTGGGAGGGGCTAGCCCACTGTGATGATGACATCACAGGTTGGAGTGGGAGGGGCTAGCCCACTGTGACGATGACATCACAGGTTGGAGGAGGAGGGGCTAGCCCACTGTGATGATGACATCACAGGTTGGAGGATGCAAGGCAGCGTGCATCGTCAGGGGAGG